>NC_056748.1:81031319-81331319 GCF_019279795.1 Protopterus annectens | reverse complement strand
GCTTCTCAGGATTCTGGGGTAGTAGTTTTCAGTATCCATTCAGGCAACACCTTTGTTGAGAAGGACCACTGTTGTTGTACACTGCTCTTTGGGTACATATTCTGTGGTAAGGCTGACATTGAGCAGTAGTGTGGTTTGGCATTCCATTCATCTTGGAGTCCATGTTGCACTAAGCCCAGGACACCATCTCATACCATTGCTGCTGTGTGTTTTGCTTTGTAGATGTTGGCTGTTACCTCAGCATCTGCAATGTCAGGGGCCAGCAGTCTGCTGGGATAGATATTCTGCATTCGGGGTTTGCACTGCACCTGTCAGGATGTATGTTGGCAATATGTGTGTGTGTTTGTGATATTTGTGTGATTCAGGGCATATCTGTGAATTCCCAACATGGTTCCTACCATCAGTTGTGAAAGCCTTGGGATTATCCTTAGTGTCCTGTACAATTTGTATCTTCATAGGTTCATAGGTTCATACTAGGCTATCCACCCTAGGGCATTTGTTAGCCTAGCCAGAGTGTGTGTGGCTTTGCCACCCTTGCTATGTGAATATTATGGCCATTTATGATTTGCTTTGCTGTGCCTCTGTCTGGACATGACACAGTGAAGACCCCCAGTGTAACTCTACAATCATCCATCCACTTGGCAAGATTCCTGTTGAAGGGTGTCAGTGAGGGGCTCTGCCTAACATGGAGTGGGATTCTGGCCCAGGGTGTGGGGAGCCTCTGGATTATGTATCTGTCCCACCAGCACATCCTATTTCATTATTTGTTGAGGTTGACATCTCTCACTCTCACAGCTCCGATGGATTTGAGTTTTCTGGGGTGGAGCATGTCCATTACTCCTGTGTTGGCCATGGCCTCCTACAACAGGCATGCAATGCCCTCTGTGTAGGCAGTATGTGACTGCATTCAGCTGGGGTGTCTACAGCCAGGCAGCATATGACATATATTTGAGACCCTTTATCCTCTTGGAGAGGTACCTTTGAGGTCTTTCTAACTGCTGCAGATGTCAGGTAAGGTACATCCCATATGAGGCATTGTACTAGATTATGGGTGTGATTAGAGAAAAGTATAGGGGCACAATGACCTCTGTTGACGTAGATGTGAATCCTTTCCTGATACGGTGTCAAATGTAGACAGTCTTCCTAGCCACATTGGCAATGTGGGTGTCACATAACAGGTTAATGTCCACTTGTGTCCCTAGGTCCCTGGTTACTCCTTCCATACATAATGGTTTACCACCTATGTGGTAATTTGTGGTACCTTGTTTGGTATTTGGTGGGACATTCATACTGTCCAGTGTCTTCAGGACGGCTGGGTGGGGTTATTGTGCATGAGAGCGTGGTCTGTAGCATGCTACAGACTGTACAGCAGTCTTGCCTACAGTTAGTTGCACATGGGTGAACTCCAATGCCTTGTGCATTGTCAGTTACCTGGACGTATGGGTGTCTGTGCTGACTATGGATACTCACCCTCCTTTTATGTTTTGTTCCAGGTTTTGGGGCCATGACACATGATACGTGGTATAACCTGGTAGTGCTGGTGTGCTGTCAGGAGGCTTGCAGCAGGTTTCTGTCACTGCACAGACATCAATGTTCTCCATACTGGGGATGGCCTCAGGAGCATGCATATTGGGGTGTACACATCTGGCATTGGTCAGCATTTCCCTTATGTTTCTTCCCACTTATGTTTTCTAGGGTGGTGGGTCAGTCTTTTCAGCCTTGCCTACAAAAGGCTCTATGGAGGTGGCAAAGGCCTTATCCAATATTCAGACACCCAGGGGTAACAGGTGCAGGCCATCCCAAGAACAGCTGCGTGGCTTGTCAAGCATGACATCCCAAGCAGACAGACATTGGATCCCCTTGGAATGACACCAGTAAGTGTGCCACTTGCTATGACTGATCATTCCGTGTTTGTTCTGTGGCATTATTCTTGGTAAGGGTAGGATGCTGCAAACGGTGAGTGTCATACTGGCCTGGACTACATAATCAGATAGCTCATCTATGTCTCTTTTCATGTAGTCTAGGGCGGTACATCTCAGGTCATTCACACCAGCATGGACTATGACTGCATCATATTTCTACTTGCTTTGGAGTGACCTACATACTTCTGTTATGTGGCATATTGTGGCAGCCTACAGGCAGCTTACTGTACCCTTTCCCTTGTTCAGTCTGGTGTGCGGGACAGCAGTGTGTCTGACTATGCAGTCACCTATTACAACTGTATCAGGCATGTTGTTTCTCCTTCTGGCCTGTGACTGTTTGGCACACCAGCTTTGTGTACTATGTGTTGCATGTGCTATGTTTGGAGGTTGTTTGATTGGGTGTCTGCTTTAGAGGCCTCTGTTGGTGTGCTGTGTTTGTAATTTGTGCCTCTGGGAATGTTTTTCTGTGTTTATGTGTTTGGTTTGCAGTTGTGATAGGTCTATGTGAGACTGTGTTTGTGGTGTGTGTGGTTACCTTCTCCTCCTGACTTGTTTTGGGAGTACTGAGTTGAGGGAGCTCAGCCTCCAGTTTGGATAGATGGTTGCATCTCTCACATATATTTGTATTTCTTGGGTGGAGTTGGGGTTGTCTGTGTACTTGGGGCAGGTGTAACATTGCCTCAGGATTCACAGATTCCACTTGTTGTGGCTGGCCTTAGTGGATTGTATGTGTGGACAGATTTTATTGCCATACTACTGATCAGTGATTACTTCATTGTTTATGTTTGCTCTATCATGTAGTAGCTTCCTCATTCTCTTGCATGGTTTGGTTATGGCTGGTGTCCACCATGCCAGATTTCTGCGTGTATGGCATTGTGTCTTGTTTTAATTTAGGACTGCATAATCCAAGCATTCCTGGCAGTGTTCATGGAATGGCTGTATTACAGGTTCTGAGGTGTGGCCCATATTTTGCACCTGCAGGACCTTTAATGGATTCCACATCAGTTTGGAGGAGTGCAAATATTGCTTAACACATGTTTTCCACTGTGGTTTTCTGGCCAGGGACTGTGGTCAGGATTTGTATATCCAGTGTGATTACTCTATGGTCTGGTTTTACCAGTGAGCAATACACTTCTCATCTTGCCATCCAGTACCCATGTTGCTGATTATCACATCCAGTATGCTTACCCCTCTTGTGGGAGTGGTACGTTGTTCCTGGGCCTTTTGGTTTATGGATTCTATGAACTTTTGTCCTACACTGTTGGAGCTAGTATAATGCTCCCAGTCTATGTCTGGGTATTTGCAGTCACCCAATATAATGTGGTTTGGAGAACTTGATATATTCATGTATTCCAGTATAGGCCGGATGCAGTTCCTGGTGTTGGGACAGTAGTCTGTAGCAGGCTATAAACTGGGGGGCAGTTTTAGCCACTGTTACTTGAGCATGGCTAGTCCATGCTGCTTTTTGTTGTGGTACCGACATGGGGGTGTGGTTATCCTTGACAATTCTTGCTAGTCACCCTCCTTTTGTAGCTTGTTCCAAGTTTTGAGGCTGTACAGCACAGTATGAGGTGTAACCTGGTAGTGTTAGGGTGCTGTTGTGAGCCTTGCCTCAGTTTTCTGTTACAGCGCAGATATCAACATTCTTCATACTGGGTGAGTTTAGACTGCATGCATCTTGCTGTTTCAACTTATCCCTTATCTTATTCTTATCCCTTCTGATACCTATGGAGATAGGTTTGTGTTTTGAGCCTTACCTATTCAGGGCACACTGTGGGTGACAACAGCCTTTGCCAGTATCCATACGGCCTGCACTGATAGGTGCACGCCAGTCCTAGCAGGTGGTGCATCATGTCATGCTCAGCATGTCATCCCAGACTGGCACACATTGGATCCCCTTTGACTAACTGCGATACTTCAGTCAATTGTTGCACTTGATCATCTCATTGTCATGTTGTGGCATGATGCTTGGTGAGGGTAGGATGTTAGTCAGGGTCCTCAGGTGTGCATATAGTGCATGGTGTTACATTACTTAACACATAGCATTCATGCCTCAGGTGGTGCTGCAGGGCTGTCTCTGTCTGATGCGCATATTACACTTCCCTGTACATGTTTGAGAGCAGGTTGTGTCATGTTAGGCATCCCTGTTACTATATGAGTGAGTCAGAGAGGGGTATCATTCCCAGGGTTCCTACTGAGCCAGTGTATGTGCTATGCATTGCCTCTTTGCCAAGGCCAGGGCATACTGGGCATGCCTCCTTCTGCCTACTGGGGCAGGCTCAGGTTGTTCCTCCTCCGAGTCACGCTCTGCCTGTGATGGCCTTGGCAATGGTGGAGGGCTGTTTGGCCCGGCCCTATGCTGGTCCTGCTGCAGCTGTTTTCGCAAGATCATATTATGTAGCATAGCACATACCATGACAATTTGGGTACATGTAGTTGGTGTGTACTGCAAGGCTCCACCAGATGTGTCCAGATACCGGAACCGTGACTTGAGCAGCCCAAACACACGCTCTATTACATTACGTGTTTGTGTGTGTGCCTCATTATGGCGTTCCTGTTCAGGTGTGTGTGCGTTTCTGATGGGTGTCATCAGCCACGGCTCCAGTGCATAACCTGCATCCCCCACTAGGTGTCCGTGCGGGATGTCCCCATTGGCAAATGTCTGGTACAGCTGCATCAAATGCCAGATGTGGGAATCGTGGTAGCTCCCAGGACAGCCAGCACACACATTCATTATTATGCCCTGGGCATCACACATGACCTGGCAGTTGATGGAGGGGAAGCCCTTGCGGTTGATGTATGCCCTACCCCGCTCATCGGCTGGTGCTTTGATGCGTATGTGCGTGCAGTCTATTGCACCCAGTACCTCAGGGTATTCCGCTATTTGCTGGAAGAGACGCATATTGTTGGCCAATACCTCATGGGCATTGGGGAAATATACATGATCACTGACATGTGCTGACATGGCATCCAGGAACTGGTGCAGTACCCTGGAGGCAGATGCCTGTGATATCCCCATCATATCACCAGTTGGTCTCTGGAAGGTACCTGTTGCTAGTATTCTTAGGCCAACACATACCTTGGTTTCCACTGGGATGGGTTCCCCTCTGTTGGTTCTGTGTGTGAGGTGTGGCCTGCACAGCTCCACTATTTGCTGCAGGAGGTCTCTGTCCACTCTATAGCGCTCTACTATCTCCAGCTCATGTAACCCGTGGTAGGTGACCCTGGGCCTGTACACTCTTCTCCGTCTCCTCACTGTGGGTTGTCTGGCACCATCTGCATTGTCACCACCCTCAGCAAGTCGCCTATGTCTCATTATGACAGCAATGGCAGCCCCTAACATTTCTGCTCTGAGTTCAGCTTTTTCAGTTTTCACTTCTGATAACTTAACTCCTGTCTTGCAGTGTCTCTTGAGAGAAACATTCTGCACTGCTGTTTGCAGAGTTTTAAGTGCTGGGCTGGGCTACTATTCTGCCTGTGTAATTGCCTGCATCTAATTGTTTTCACCTGCTAGCTCCAGCAGTATTCCCTGCTAACTTCCTACTACATCTGTTGCTTCCTTTTTCCTTTCTGTTTCCTCAGGGAGGAGCCGTGTGCAAACCAGCAGAAACACGCTCACAGTGGCTTACACGCGCGCACACATACTTACACAGTTCAGAATCTGCTTATTCGGTTTTAAACCCGTGCACGCCCGCGCAAACGGTGTTAAACATCTCCCAACATGCTCCCACATGCTCAGTCTGCCTTACACGCGCACACACTGCCTTACACGCGCGCACACTGCCTTACTCGCGCGCACGCGCATACACATCCAGCAAGAAACTTTGGTGTAGGCAGCAGTGTACACCTTCCATTTCTTGACTTTCTCATGCTTACTTAGTGGCACACCTCTTTCCATGATATCTGTCTGACATCTGTCATGTAACTCTAACCTACAATGAACTGCATTTCTTTCTACCATTCCCCCCTGTGATGTCACCTATCTCCTACTCTGTTCCTCCCCCTTATGTAACTCTTACACTACTCAGAATGTGCTCATTTGCTATGTGACAGTGGAATTCAGTATCCTTACACTCATTTGCATCAGATTGCCTACTAATGCTTAGTTACATCTCTTAGACTCAGCTTCCCCCCTTAGCAACCACTACACAGTGGCCATGTTGGTTTTGGTCTGCTGGTCCCTGCATTGACATTCCATGTATTGCATAAAACCCAAATTTGTGTGTTTAAAACCTTCGTTTTTATGTTCTATGCAGCACAGCCCGTTTGCGCGGGGCTGCGCTGGGTTTAAACATCGGCAATCGCCGAAAAAAAAATTATATTTTTCATATATTTGCATCAGGTTACCTTGCCAATGGCCACATATTTGGCCATTGGCATGCTGCCTGACACATATGCACCCTTTATTTGGAGCTGACATGGCTCCATTGCAGTTTTTGCAGAAACGTACTCAGTTGTCAACTGAGTACATTTCTGCAGCTAAAACGGCTCTTACACGGGCTGTTCTGGGCTTCCTGGATCGCTAATCATCCTCATTTGCATGCTATTCGGCTGCAAGTGAGGTGATTAGCTTATCCACGCCCACTCCGTGTAAGAGCCGTTTTAGCTTGACTCTTACACGGACTTTGGGCTGTTCCTGGATCGCAAAGGCTGCATGGAGTCTTACACTACTCTTAGACTCCGTGTAAGCCTTCGTGAATCCAGCCCATAGTTTAGTACTATAGTTTAGATATTTATTTTAGGTAGTGAATTTACTAGAAATTATTTATTATGACCACTAAATGGTAGTATATTCATGTGGAGATAGATTATAGTAATGCTTGATGAGTTAGTTTATAAATGTAATAAAATGTTATTTTAGTCTTTTAAAACTATCTTTTAAAACAATGTTTTAATATAGGAAGTTGTTTATATTGACTGTCATCCTATCAATTTATGTATTTTTACTGATTTTTATACATGTTCTATTTAGTTAAGTATTTTTTAGTTAGGGTTGTTTAAGAAATTTGTGATAATTAAATGATTGTGATTTCTATTGGTTGATTAGTGATGAAGGTTTTATATAAGCCTTAATAGGTGTTTAATGTATTATTTCTGTCTGAAGAAGTCTTTAGAGGGACGAAAACGTATGTGCAGTGTTGATGTTTATTTTGTGGAAGTGACATTAAATCCTTTCTGTCAAGCCATGTCTGTGGTTCAGTAACTCCTTCCAAAGTTGTTGAATGCAGACAATGTGGCATTACAGACAGACTCTCAGTAAAAACTTCAGTGATGGATAGGCAAATGAAATGCAAAACTGAAGGCACAGAGGATGAAACTGATTACAGATAAGATAGTTATAATGGCAGCAAATGGAATCAGAAGAAGCTGAGAATTAAGATAGAATTGAAAATAGTGGAACAGGTTAACAGTTTCAAGTGTCTGAGAGTTGCAGTTGAGGAAAAGGGAAATCTGAATAAGGATGTCAAAGTTAGAATCAGAGGAACTGCAGACAAATGACACAGAGTGTCAAGGTAGTGTATGACAGAAGAATGCCAAACAAAGCTAAAAACTAGGTGAAAAAACAGTGCTGCAACCTGTACTACTGTATGGTACAGAAATCTGGGCAATAAGGGCAGAGCAGATGAGGAAGCTAGAGATGATGAAGTTGAAATGCCTAAGACAGTTGTAGGATGCAAAATGTGAGACAGACAAGAAATGAGGACATAAGACTATAATCCAAAGCACCCACACTTGCAGAAAAGGTCAAATAGAACAGATTACAGTGGTTCATTCACATGCAGAAAAGCAGAACACAATCTTGATAATGGTAATATATATACTATGATATATATACAATAATTTTCTTGGGTGGCAAAAGCCAGGGTACCTTTTCGGCTAGGCTTGTACAGGCCCTAGGCCCAATAGACTAGTACCTACCTATGAACCTATACATATGTGTGTGTGTGTGTGTGTGTGTGTGTGTGTGTGTGTGTGTGTGTGTGTGTGTGTCTGTATGTGTGCATATATATATATATATATATATATATATATATATATATATATATATATATAAAACACAAACAGTGCAATGTTTCTTCCTCACTGGTGCATGGACACAAAAATGATATCCAGAAGCAAACAAACAAATCACACACTTGAAATAATGACCAAAAAAACATTTTTTTTTTTTTTTTTGTGGCCAACGGCTTCTAAAACAAACAAATTGGTTTTGCTAATCAAGCTCTGTCGGTGTGATATGCTTAACAAACCAAAATAGGCTGTTTATATAAGCTAAGACAAATCACATGATCACTGACACAATATGCAAGCACTTCCTGTACATGTTTAGTAAACAGTTCCAAAAAAGCACAACAAAACCCTTGGCAATTAACTGCTCGGTACTAAATCAAACCAGCCAAATTATCCAAAATGTATCAGAGCAGAAACAGAGCTGAAGGAGAAAAATGCAGACTGACTTAATAAAAATTATGTTTAATAAGATAAGCGCTTTCACAAAGAAAAATTTGCTTCATCAGATCTCATTTAACAAAATAAAAAATCTAGACCATATACCACGGTCACACAATCAAACAACCAAAGGCCATAAAGTGCATTCTCCGTTTCTAAGCAACACATTGTATGGAAATTGATCAACTTAAAAGTCAACAAAAAACAATGATACATTACTCTGTGCTCTAAAAATACATAAAAAACAGTGTTCTCTCACACACACACACACACACACACACACACACACACACACACACACACACACACACACACACAAATATATATATGTGTGTGTGTGTGTGTGTGTGTGTGTGTGTGTGTGTATTGAAATATGCACATACACATACATATACACATACACATATGCAAACATACATATACACAAAAAAAAAACACTTAAAAACCGCTTATAAAAGTATTGATAGAAACTGTAAAGACATGAAGCACCTAAATATGAAAAAAAAAATTACTTCCTTAATCTATGTGCTACCAAAATTGGTTTAATAGAAATATGGTCATTAAGACATGATCCTGAGTGAGCTCTCAATCTCAAGAGCCATCTTAGTTCTATTTCCTCAGTTCTATTTATTAAATCACCCCTCCTATCACTACCTCTAGGACTAAGAACGCAAAATCATGGCCACTACCTTCTTGATACATATGTTTGGCAATGGCACTGTAATTCAAGCCTCTGCATGCACAATACAAGTGGCCTCTAATCCTTTCCTTAAAACGTCTGTTCTTCTTACCTACATAAAATGAATTACAGGATAGACACCATGCTAAATAGACCAAATTTTTTGTGTTGCAATTGGCTCGAGCCATTAAATTATATCTCTGACCTGTAGACAGATGTATAAAAAAAGAAGTTATGTACTCACCATAACGTTACATGTTTGTTGTCCATCTCGACATTCATTCTTCCAATGATGGGTTCGGAGCCGATCCTCAGCTCCAACTCTGCTGAATACACAGCTGAAAGACTCTAACTTGGCTCGTGGAAAGTAGGTATCCCATAATGCAGTGGTGTAACTCCCCAGATCTTGTTTGCTGCTACTACTAAAGGAATTGTAAAGAACGATATATATATATATATATATATATATATATATATATATATATATATATATACAAATGTATGCTATCCCCAATGGAAGGAGAAACAAACTGAAGCAAGGAACTCCTGAGGAGAGTAAAATATCCACCGGGTCCACAAGGAGTCTTTGGAAGGGGGAAGGGGGGAGGGTTCGTAAGAATGAACAACGAGATGAACAACAAACATGGAATGTTATGGTGAGTACATAACTACTTTATGTTATGTTGTCCTATCTCACCTTCATTCTTACAATGATGGGACAGCGTCCCTAGCACCTTTTCCCTGGGTGGCTCATGAGAGTACACCTTTAAGCACAGTGAACCCATAGGAGGCCCTGTCCCTGGAGGCCAAATCCACTTTGTAATGAGTGATAAATGTATGAAGAGTAGTGCAGGTAGTTGCAGCACAAATATTATCCATAGGAATTCTGGCCTAAAAGGCAGAAGACGTAGCCATTGCTCTAGTGGAAATAGAAGTTATGTTCTTACCATAACGTTCCATGTTAGTTGTCTTCTTCTCGCCATCTTCTTGCTGGATGGGTTCGGAGCCGACCTCGGCTCCGACTCGGCCACTCTAAAAGCTCGAGAGTTGGTTCCACCGGCTCGAGGCTCCCCTTATATCCCACAATGCTAGGCGAGAGTTACCTCAGATCTCGTTTGTAAGCTAACCCCAGCTTATATAGTAACAGTATAACTATAAACAGAGTCCACCTCTAACAACAGGAAGAAAGAAGGGTGACCTACATCCTGACCCAGGAAATATGCCCAACAGCATATGTCTTAAGAAAGAGGTGGTAGAAAGAGAGGTCACAATCACAACTCCTCTAGGTCTGTCCAGGCCAGGGGGAAGGAGGGTGGGACGCAAGAAGAAGGCGAGAAGAAGACAACTAACATGGAACGTTATGGTAAGAACATAACTTCTATATGTTAAGTTGTCTATCTCGCCTTCATTCTTGCTGGATGGGACCGCGTCCCTAGCACCTTGTCCCGGGTGGCCTAACGGAACAGACTCCTGAGAACAGTGGAACCAAAGTTAGCTCTATGCCTAGAAGCTAAATCCAACTTATAATGAGAAATGAAAGTGTGAGGAGTAGCCCAAGTAGCCGCTGCACAAATGGTGTCAATAGGCAGTCTGTCTTGGAAAGCTAAAGAAGTAGCCAAAGCTCTGGTGGAATGGGCCTTAGGTTTATCAGGCAGCTTTTGATGTCTAATCTCATATACAAGGGAAATCAATGATGTTAGCCATCTGGATAATGATACCTTTGAAACTGAAAGTCCCTTTCTGCTCTCCGCATAGGAGACAAACAGCTGATCAGATTTTCTGAACTGTTTAGTTCTATCCAAGTAGTACCTCAATTGACGGTGAACATCCAGGCAGTGTAATTTTTGTTCAGACCTATTGGAGTATTCTGGAAAAAAGACTGGTAGATCAATGGATTGATTCAGATTTGATGCCGATACCACTTTAGGCAAAAAGGACGGGTTAGTTCGTAAGGATACTCTGTCCTTATGAAACAAAAGATAAGGAGGACGACAGCTGAGTGCTTGAAGTTCTGAAACTCTTCTAGCTGATGTAATAGCTACAAGAAAAAGAGTTTTCCATGACAATAATTTTAAAGAACAGGAAGCTGCAGGTTCGAAAGGGGGAAGAATCAAAGAAGCAAGAACTAAATTTAGGTCCCAAGGAGAAGGAGGATTTCTTATAGGAGGTCTGAGAAGAAAAACTCCTTTCAAAAAGGCTTTGCAGAGTTTGTGGGACATTAGGGCAGATTCAGAAATACCCACATGAAAATTAGAAATAGCTGCCAATTGAACTTTAAGTGTAGAGGAAGATGAACCTGCATGGAAGAGTTCAGCTAGAAAATCAAGAACTAGTTGGATGGAAGCGGTGAAAGGGTCTATGTCCTTTCCTTGAGCCCAAAATGAGAAGCGTTTCCACTTACTCAAATAAATCTTTCGAGTGGAAGATTTATGGGAAGCTATCAATATATCTCTAACAGAGTGAGATAATTGAGGAAGCCTGGCTAAGGTTGGAACTGGAGGAACCAAGCAGTGAGGTTCAGAGAAGGGAGGGAGCGATGAAACTGACCCGACTGATGGATCAAAAGATCTGGAACTAGGTCCAGATTCCACGGTCGCTCCAAGAGAAAACGATGTAGAAAGAGGAACCAAACTTGTCGAGGCCAGTAAGGAGCAATGAGGATCAATGAGGCCTTCTGAGCGATAGCTTTCTGTATTACTTGAGAGATCAGTGGGAAAGGAGGAAATGCATACAGAAGTCCCCGGGGCCAAACTTGGACTAGAGCGTCTCTGCTGGGTTGGCCTGGTAAAGGGAATAGAGTGAAATATTCTCTGCACTTGCTGTTTTGGGGAGTAGCAAAAAGATCGCAGCAAAGCTGACCCCACTTGAGAAAAATTTCTCTCACTACAGAGTCTTTCAGAGACCACTCGTGAGGCATGAGTATAGCTCTGCTCAACTTGTCCACAATATGATTGGACTTCCCGGGGATGTGCGTTGCTATCAGAAACCGCTGAGAAGAAATCGCCCATTGCCACAGTCTGAGTGCTTCTCGACACAGGGGGTATGATCTGGTTCCGCCTTGTTTGTTGATGTACCACACTACAGACATATTGTCTGTCTGGATTGCAATTGTTCCCAAGGGAAGAGAGTCTTGAAGGGCTTGCAACGCTAAAAGCACTGCTCTCATCTCCAGAACATTTATGTGCAAGTGGCATTCGTTTGGTTGCCATGTGCCCTGGACTGTCCTGCCCTGATAATGCCCCCCCCACCCGATCAGGGAGGCATCCGTTGTCAGAGTAGCAACCGGAGGAGGTGGAACAAAGGGTCTTCCCGACAGGAGCTGGGGGGAAGACATCCACCACATGAGATGTTTTTTGCACGCTTGCGTGATCACAATGGTGTAAGACATTGGAAGCTCCTGGTATGACCATTGAGTAAAAAGCATCCACTGAAGGATTCGCATGTGGTATCTGGCTAATGGAAGCAGAGGTATGGCCGCTGCCATAATTCCCAACACCTTTAGAACTAACCTGGCTTTGATTCTGTTGTTGCTGAGAAGGAGTGATACCAATTTGTGAATGTCTGATATTCTCTGATGTGTTAGCCTTGCAGACATGTTTATTGTATCTAGATTTGCGCCTATGTAGGTAATAGTACGACAAGGCGACAAAACAGACTTTTCGCAATTTATTGAAATACCCAGCTTTTGACAAACGTGAAAAGTGTAATCTCTGGCCATCAGAAGGAGATGCTTGGTGGGAGCTGTAAGGAGCCAGTCGTCCAAATATGGAAACACCTGGAATCCTTGTCGTCTCAGATGAGAAGCTACCACTGCCATGCATTTGGTAAACACCCGGGGGGCAGTGGTGAGACCAAAGGGCAGGGCCCTGAACTGAAAATGACTGGTTCCCAGCCTGAAGTGGAGGAATCTTCTGGAGCGTCTGTTCATCTTTATGTGATAGTACGCATCCCGAAGGTCTATAGAGCACATCCAGTTTCCTTTGCCCAAAAGGGGAAGGATGGATTGCAGCGTGACCATCCGAAATCTTGTTTTCTTGACTGATTTGTTCAAGACGCTGAGATCCAAAATTGGTCTCCAGTCCCCTGTTTTCTTTGGAACTAAAAAGAACCTTGAGTAGATTCTGGATCCTTGCTGGTCTGCTGGAACTGGCTGAATTGCTCTTTTTGCAAGCAGTTTTGAAATTTCCAAAACTGCTAAATCCCTTTGAGCGGGTGGAACATCTGGAAGGGATTTTTTTGACTGCTTTGGAAAGCGAAGAAAGGGGATAGAATAGCCTTCGGAAATGATGGACTGTACCCATTTGTCTTGAGTCAGGGATAGCCAGGCTTCTGGGTACAGTGACAATCTTCCCCCGACTGCCTCCGAAGACGGGCAGTCGGGCAGCACCTCAGGGATGCTGAAAGGGCTTGTCAGGGAAGGCTTCCCAATTGCCCTGGTTCTGCGGACCCCCCCTGCCCCTAGGGTGACGTCTACCATTGTTATTCCCGCCTCTGCCTCTGGCGGGAAAACGACTCTGTGCGTCAGGCGAAGTCCCTTGAGATTGTTTACGGAACCACATCTTTCCACCTTTCTGGCCTTTGGGGTAAGGCCTGGAAGGAGTAGAAAAATGGACTCCGACGGCAGAAAGGGTCTTGCCATCAGTCTCGCACCTAGTCAAGGTTTCTTTCACTTGAGGACCAAAGAGGGATGATCCATCAAACGGGGAGTTCGTGAAAGACGTCTTGAAGGGGTCCGCAAAATTGCATAGCCGCATCCAGGCATGCCTACGTAAGGCCACACCTGTTCCTGCGGCTCTGCTCGCTCCATCAGCCGCGTAAGAAAGAAGGCGCATGGAGGAGTTGGTTATGGAATTAAGGGTAGCCAGCTGCGTGTTCATCTTATCTTGGAAACCCGCAGCTGTAGGGTCCTCACTCGCTTCCTTGATCAAGTCCCTTTGAAGACGAGTAAAATGGCACAAGTAGTTCAGCGAACGCATGGTAAATGTCGCTGACGAGAACATCCGCTTCCCGTACCTATCCATGGACCTAGATTCCTTGTTAGGTGGATGGACAGGTACTGAAGGATCAGCTAGCTCCTTCTTAGTGGCAGCAGCTACCACCATAGCATCCACAGAAACTCCTCTTGTTAAAAATTGTTTGTCTGCTGGAGCTGTTATGAACTTAGAAGGTCTCCTGGGAGTGGGGTCCACTGAATCAGGAGCCGTCCATGCCTTCTTAGCAACCACCTGCATGAGGGGGTCGAAGGCAGGGGGCACCCAGGAGGTGGAAGGACGAGAGCCAAACGCCTCAAGATACACAGATTCGTCCTCCGAAGGGTTGAGGGCTGGCCAATTTCCCCTCTGTTTCAGGATCTCCAGAATGTCTGCAAAAGAGACATCTTCAGAAGGGGAACGGGGGGAACCCTCAGAATCATCCAAATCTGTGTCTGACGTGATGGACTCAGGTGAGTCAATGTGTTTCCTCTTACACTTCCTCTTCCGAGGGGGCTCTTCTGCCAAGTCAGGAGAGGCCTCGGAAGAGGATGAAATCCCCACAGGGGTTTCCTGAGGAGCTGGCTCTCTGCGGTCCGGGATGAGGGAGTGAGTCAACTTAGCCTGAGGCACCATAGAGGGAGGGGCGGACGGAGCCGACTGTGGAGTAGAGCCAGGCTCTAACACACTCCGCATGACCTCGAACGCACCCCTGTCAGGCAGAGCCAGAGGTCCCCGCTCCAAGAAGCTAAGAACCCCCCTCGGCACCGACAGTGATGGCTCCGAGGCCGATGTCCGAGCCGCACTCACCAGCGCCGGAGCACCGAGAGGAGAGGGGTCGGACAAGGGTCCGCGCCACTCACCCCTCGAGCCGAGGGAAGTCCGGCCGAGATTCTTCCAAAGAAGAAAACGGAGCCGGCGATGGAGCCGAAGACAATTGTAGCGGCTCCGACGCAACCACGGCCTCGGTTCCGACCGACCCGGCTCCGAGCCCAAGAGAGTCGAAGGAGGAATATGTTGAAGGACCGGGGCAGGCATCGACTGATGAGTCGGGCTCTGAAGCATCTGGGCCAGTGCCTCGGACTTAAGTAGTCGACTCACTACCCTCTGAAGGTCATGATCCGATAGCCTCGATGACCTAGAGGAGTGAGATCTTTGGCTCCGTTCAGACAGCAGGGGAGATCCTGGAGCCGAATGAACGGAGCCAAGAGATGGTGACCTGGACCTCTTCCTAGTTGTCGGCTCCGAAGGTCTGGTCGGAGCCGACACGGGAACTTCTACTACCTCGGCTCTGGCCGGAGCCGAGGGGGCCACAGAAACTGTGGACTGAGACTTATCGGCTCCAGCCGGAGCCGATGAAGGCAAAGGTTGAGAAACCTTAGGTCTCGGCTCAGTAGCCAGAGCCGAAGACCTAGATGCCTTAGAGGGCTTCCCTGTTGAAACAGACAGGGAATCCTCTGGCTTGAGTAAGCCTCTAAGAATCAATTTATTCTTTCTTTCCTGCAGGACCCTGGGGCTGAAGCCATGGCACACAGCACAGGAGTCCTGCAGGTGCAAAGGCCCCAGACAATAGACACAAGAAGTGTGAGCGTCTGTCAGAGACATTTTCTGACAGCACGCATCACACTTCTTGAATCCGGAGACCTTTGCTTCTTTAGACATTTTGTTCGAACAGGTGTACACAAACACGCAGACAGACACACTAGTTACACCCTGTCAAAATTAACTTATAATAAAAAAACAGTGCTAGAATTTTAATAAAATAATGCACACACACTCCACTAGGGAAGGAAAGGCCAATAGGCCCAAGGGAAGAACCTAAGGTTCTTGAGGGAAAAAAACGGAAAATTTTTTTTTGGGAAGTATAAAAAGTTTTCTAACTACACTAAACTAAGTAAATATATTAAATTAAAGGGGTTTTTAAAGACTGATTTCACCAAGAAATAGTACTTACCAGGAACCGGTAGAAAAACCAACCTCGAAGCTGTAGCGGCAAACGAGATCTGAGGTAACTCTCGCCTAGCATTGTGGGATATAAGGGGAGCCTCGAGCCGGTGGAACCAACTCTCGAGCTTTTAGAGTGGCTGAGTCGGAGCCGAGGTCGGCTCCGAACCCATCCAGCAAGAATGAAGGCGAGATAGACAACTTAACATTTAGCCTTAACCTTAAATGGTAAATCTCTGTTATTTGAGGTATAGATGAATGTAATGCAGTTTGAGAACCAGTTGGAAAGAGCAGTTTTAGAAACTGAGCTACCCTTTTTTGCATCTGAAAAGGATACAAAGAATTGGTCAGATTTTCTAAAATATTTTGTACTATGCAAATAGTATCTGAGTTGTCTGTGCACATCCAGTTGATGTAATTTGTATTCTGCCTTGTGATTAGAAAAAAAAGACTGGAAGCTCAATAGATTGCTTTATGTTAGTTGAAGAAAATATTTTAGGAAAAAATGATGGATTAGTTCACAAGGATATCACATCCTTATGAAATATCAAATATGGCGGTTTGATAGATAGGGCTTGCAACTCTGATACTCTTCTAGCAGATGTTATAGCAACCAGAAAATGGTCTTCCAGGAAAGGAACCTGAGGTCTGAAGAGGAGGAGGGTTCAAAAGGTGGTAACGTTAACCGTTTGCCTAGAGGGCTTCCTCTGTACTTTAAGTGCTAGCCACAAAGTTTGAGAATTCATTTTATGCTCAGCTTCTGAGACAATTGGTTGGCTACAATCACCTGCATTAGAAGCTGAAGTTACGTACAAACTTACAGTTTTAAAAGTACTGTATTTCATTTTTTCTGTTACCTAATTGTGTTTTTCATTGAATATAATGTGCTGTGTGTCTCTCTGCTATAAGAGGTGGTGGTGGTCTTCTCACTTCTTTGTTATATGATATTTAACTGTTAGCCTAGAGGGCTTCCTCTGTACTTTAAGTGCTAGCCTCAAAGTTTGAGAATTCATGTTATGCTCAACTTCTGAGAGACTTGGTTGGCTACAATCACCTGCATTATTAGCTGATGTTAAGTACAAACATGCAGTTTTAAAAGTACTGTATTTCATTTTTTTCTGTTAGCTAATTGTGTGCTTCACTGAATATAGTTTGCTGTGTGTCTCTCTGCTATAAGAGGGGGTGGTGTTCTTCTCACTTCTTTGTTATCTGATATTTAACTGTTAGCCTAGAGGGCTTCCTCTGTATTTTAAGTGCTAGCCACAAAGTTTGAGAATTCATTTTATGCTCAAATTCTAAGAGACTTGGTTGGCTGCAATCACCTGCATTTTTAGCTGAAGTTAAGTACTAACTTGCAGTTTTAAAAGTACTGTATTTCATTTTTTCTGTTACCTAATTGTTTGTTTCACTGAATATAGTGTGCTGTGTCTCTCTCTGCTATAACAGGGGGTGGTGGTCTTCTCACTTCTTTGTTATCTGATATTTAACTGTTAGCCTAGAGGGCTTCCTCTGTACTTTAAGTGCTAGCCACCAAGTGTGAGGATTTATTTTCTCCACAACTAATGAGAGACTTGGTTGGCTACAATCACCTGCATTAGAAGCTGAAGTTAAGTACAAACTCGCAGTTTTAAAAGTACTGTGTTTCACTTTTTCTGTTACCTAATTATGTGTTTCACAGAATATATAGTGTGCTGTATGTCTCTTAGCTATAAGAGGGGGTGGTGGTCTTCTCACTTCTTTGTTATCTGATATTTAACTGTTAGCCTAGAGGGCTTCCTCTGTACTTTAAGTGCTAGCCGCAAAGTTTGAGAATTCATTTTACGCTCAACTTCTGAGAGACTTGGTTGGCTACAATCACCTGCATTAGAAGCTGAAGTTAAGTACAAACTTGCAGTTTTAAAAGTACTGTATTTCATTTTTTCTATTACCTAGTTGTGTGTTTCACTGAATATAGTGTGCTGAGTGTCTCTCTGCAGTTAGTTCCCCACCCACCCTATATTTTCACACACACACACACACACACACACACACACACACACACACACACACACACACACACACACACACACACACATATAGGTATATGCATGTGTATAATACTCACAATTCCTATTGCTAGTTTATATATGTATGTGTAAATATAATATACCTATATGGTGATATGGCATTTGGCATTAAGCGAGAGCTGTGCATACCTTTCAACTGTCCCTAGATTTGCATTTCATGGGTGTGTTATCAATGTAACAGTTGCATGGGATGTCATGCCTGCCGAATTATGCTATTATACACTATTTGCATTTTTTTTTTTTTTTTTTTGTGTGATTTTGACGTCAGCAATTTTCATTAAAAACAGCCTCTGAGAATCTTGGTGTCCGCTGGAGAGCCAATAACTTCTGTTAGTTTAGAGTCATCAACAAACTTTGTGAATCATAACCTTTAACAATGTATTTGACCCTGAGAAATAAATGATAAAGGGAAGTACCCCAAGTACTGCATCCTGTGGTGTACACTGGTGGCAGGTCTTTCGAAGAGATGCAGCCACTCACCCTAATTTCCTAGTTTCTAAATTATGATCCAATTTTCAATCCATCAGGTGACATAGGGGAGGTTATTTAGCTAAGAGAGTTTATTAACAATACCATGGCATTCTATGTTATTGCACACCTTACCAAGATTTAGATACCTTGGGTGTAATGATTTTCAGTCATCAGTCAGTAGCCTTCTGGAAGAAATCAAGCATTTTATGATGGCAGGAGTTGCACTTGACTAAACAGATCTGGCTTGAGTTAAGGATTCATATGTTGACTATGTCCTTGTTTATTAATTCCATAATGATTCTTTGCATAACCTTAGAGATAAGGCTGTTCAAATTGGTGGCTCACTCTTGTGCAAGGTGATGACTGTTTAGATCCTCTATTCATCTGGCACATAACTTTTTTTGAGGCTGATGTTGAGGAGCCTCTGTAGGGTGGTTGACAGGTCGCAACCTGGTATGTTATATGGCCAAAAAAAAAGTGATTCTGGCCTTGTATAGTGACTGTGGACTTGTTCTTGGGAGGCTTTGTGGCAGTACGCATAAAAGTAAGTTGGATCTGGGAATGCTGGGGTAGAGGCGTATGAAGGACATTTATCCAATAGTAGACTGGCTATGAGCTCTGGTTCTGAGTAGGTTTTATTATTTTGTGAGGTAAGAATTATAACACTATAGGTTGTCAGAAAGTTAATTTTGTCATTTGAAGGTAGAATATATATTTCTATGTTTATATACACATATAAGTGTGTGTGTGTATGTGTGTGTGTGTGTGTGTGTGTGTGTGTGTGTGTGTGTGTGTGTATGTGTGTGTGTGTGTGTGTGTGTGTGTGCGTGTGTGCGTGTGTGCGTGTGTGCGTGTGTGTGTGTGTGTGTGTGTGTCTAATGGGTCCCAGGTCCCCATCACTTGGTCGGAGTTTCAAAACTTCGAAATTCATATGATTGAGACCACATGATCAAAATGTTGACAATTTGAATGTTTTGCGTGGAGATCGCAGCACAGTGCGGATCGGAAAATTTACCATTTTCATTACTGTAATGTGATCTCAGAGTTGGTATTTTTAGTATGCAAAAATGAAAAAAATTAGAAAATGTTTCTGTTCATTTTTTTTTTTTTTTATTTTCAAAGTTTCAAAACTTCTATTATATGGACTCGACCATATGGATTTCGAAGTTTTGAAACTTTGATCAAGTAATAAGGATCAGTATATACAAGTGTGTGTGTGTGTGTGTGTGTGTGTGTGTGTGTGTGTGTGTGTGTGTGTGTGTGTGTGTCTACTTATATAGATATATATGTATAAATATATATAAATATATATATATATATATATATATATATATATATATATATATATATACATGCATGTACAGTACACACAATGTAGACTCATTTAAGGACCTGGGTATATGGGTAGATTCAGCTATGAGTTTTTCTAATCATATTAATCAATTGGCTAATGACAGTTATACAACTATAGGTTGTATAAAGGAAATCAAACATAATGAAGTCATTGCTTGTTAGTTACATTAGACCCAAACTTGAGTATGGAATAACAATATGGAAACCCTATAGGAAAACAAGCATGAATAAACTGGAAAGAGTACAGCAGAAGTATACTAAGGGCATCCATGGATGTGAAAATCTAAGTTATTATAAAAGACTAAAATATCTGAACTTGTACAGTGTCTCTTACAGATATTTAAGAGGAGATTGTATTCAGGTATATAGGGCATTTAGGGACAAGTACCTCTGGGAATGTTTAGGGTTATCAAAAAGTAATAGAGTATCATCGGATAACCTATGTAGAAGATTCTATAGGAATGAGAAGTGTAATTGGTTCTCTGACAGAGTAGCGAACAGACTACCAAATTACATTAAAGCAAGTACTAGTTTAGATATTTTTAAGAACAGCCTGGACATTTATTATGGGAACAAGTGTTTTGGCATATTAGCAAGCTAGAAGGGCTTTAATGCCCGTGCTTGAAACATTTGTATGTATGTATGTATGTATGTACAATGCCTATAGCCAGTTTCTCTTTCATTTCCCTGCTATAAATACCGCATTTGCCCAGTTTTGCATGCCGGGTAGCGCCAGTTAGCTAGGGTAAAACAATTCCCGGCTACACAAAGTCTTCTGTTCAATTTTTCCCTTGGAACTAGACAAACTTTCAACTTAAGCACTCAAGCCATTCATTTCTCAGCCCAGCTCTTGCTCAAAACTCATAGCAAGCACTTATAAACCCTAGCACTACTGTACAGAAGGACAAGGCTCTCTATTTGACCTTACCAGCCATCCAGTAAAACAGTTCATTGTACCTATCCAGGTATGTCCAAAGGGCAGTTTCAGGTGTACTCTCCAGTCCAACTGGTGAATGTGGGCAATTTGAGGCAATGTTACAACTGCCTCATGTACACTGACAAACCTCTCCTCCTACCACCAAACACTAATACATGTGAGAGATGCAATTATACAGCCAAACTGGAGGCTAAGCTCTCTCAACCCAAGACTGAATCAGACAGTCAAGAGGAGAAGGGAAATACTTGCATCACACCACCAGTGTCACATAGACCCATTAAACCAGCACTGGCAAAAAAACACACATAAATACATGAAAACATACTCGGAGGCTCTAAATAAAAATCTGCAAAAGCAAGAGAGACCTCCAAAGCAAACATCCAAGCAACCTCCACCACCCCCAAACACAAACCATGAAACACATACTTCACAAAACCAGTGTGCCATGCAATCACAACCCTTAAGGCAAAATTACATACCTGACATACTAGTAATAGCTGACTCTATAGTCAGGCACACTGATGTCCCACTAACTAAGCTGAATAAGGAGAAGGTTGCTGCTAGTTGCCTGTTCTGTGCCAGGATCTGCCACATAACACAAGCATTCAGGTCACTCCAGAACAAGTACAAATATGACTCTGTCATTGTCCATGTTGGTGTGAATGACCTGAGCCATACCTCCCTGGACTACATGAAAAGAGACATGGAAGAGCTCTCTGATCACGTAACCCAGGCCAGTATGACCCTGACCCTGAGTAGCATCCTGCCTTCACCAAGAATGATACCAAGGTATAAAGAAAAATTTCTCAATTTCAACAACTGGCTAAGTTTCTGGTGTCATTCAAAGGGGATCCAGTGTCTGTCTGCCTGGGATGACATGCTCGACAAGCCACACTGCTTCGCTAGAGATGGCTTGCACCTGTCACCCTTAGGCTTTCGAATACTGGCCAAGGCTCTTGCCACCCCCATAGTGCCTTTTTTAGGCAAGGTTCAAAAGACAAACCCACCACCATAAATAGCACAAGTAAAAAAAAAAACTGAAGGTAATGCTACTCAATGCCAGAACTCTAAACCTCAAAATGCAAGCACTCGAGGCACTCCTCAGTATGGAGAAAACTGATATATGTGCAGCTACAGAAACCTGGTTTAAGGCTCCAGAGAGCACCCCAGCACTACCAGGCTACAACTCATACCATACATTTCGGCCACAGAACCTGAACCAAAACACAAATGGCGGGGGCGTATCCATATTCATCAAGGAAACCCACACCTCCAGGTTAGTGGCACAGCATGATGCTTCAAAGATCATCCACATGCAACTAACAATGGGCAAAACTCTAATTCAAATTGTAGCTTGCTACAGATCACCCACCATGTCCCAGGACCCCTATTCCACATTTCTGGAAACACTGGGAAACATAAAGGTCCTACCAAACACCCTAATATTGGGTGATTTCAATTACCCAAGCATTAACTGGTAGAACTACTCAAGTACTAACTCTCTTGCCCAACATTTCCTAGAATTTATAAACTCAAATGCCCTAGTTCAACTGGTCAACACTCCCACCAGAGGAGACAACATATTGGACCTGGTCATCACCAACATGGGCAACCGGTGTTCTACACCAGAGGTCAACCCCTCGCTGGTTAGATCTGACCATAAACAAATCACTTTGGATATCCACATTCCACCCCCACCCCCGGACAAGGAAACCACCATAAAAGACTTTTCAAAAGCAAACTCCACGTTACTTAAGACCGAGGTGGAAAGTATTAAAGCCCCCATGCTAAAGGATAACACTGTCCAAGCTGCAAAATCCTTTACTAATGCATTTTATGGGCACCTACAAGAATGCATAGATCATGCCATCCCAAGCAAAACTAAGACTCACTCCTCCAAGAAAAGGAAACCAGTCTGGTGGACCCCTGCCATAAACAAGCTATACAATAGAAGGAGGAAATTAGTACAGAAAAGAGTAAAATCCCAAGAAAGGAAGACATCCCTGATCAGTATCAGCAAGAAACTACAATCCCTCATAAAATCATTGAAGGTGAGCTTCGAAAGAAAAATTGCCAATGACTCCAAAGATAACCACAAGGCATTCTTTAGCTATGTCAAGAATCTAAGTGGCAATGCTCAGATCTGCTCGGAGGTAGTGCAGAATGGCACAAAATACACTGAACTGACCGATATCACCAACATCCTGGCAGACAGGTTCAGCGCAAACTTCACCCCCCTCTCACCCCCAAAAGGGACCATAACCATACCAGAAGAATGCAGAGTCCCTGAAATCACAGACACTCAGGTTAAAACAGCCCTCTCCAAAGCCAAAAACACAGCATTAATGGGACCGGATGGTGTCCAAGGCTATAGACGAGGGAAAGGTGGTACATACAGCCTACCTAGACCTCGCAAAGGCCTTCGACACCATTCCCCATTCTGGTATTATAGACAAGCTCACCAGCCTGAACATAAACCCCTACATTACAAGATGGGTTGTCAACTGGCTCATGGACAGAAACCACATGGTGAGAGTTGAGGGAGCTAGGGCCGACTCTAAACCAGTTACAAGTGGCGTTCCCCAGGGCTCAGTCCTAGAACCCCCTCCTGTTCGGCACATAATTCTCAGAGGTACAGGCAAGCACAGGAGAACTATGGCTGACCAAGTTCACAGACAACTGCAATCTAGGGGCTATAATTGACTCTCCGGCTGACACAGACATCCTCCAAAAGGGTCTCACTGAGACAGATACCTGGTGTCAAAATCATGGCCTCCAGCTAAATGCCAAAAAGTGCATAGTCATCCCCTTTGGAAAAAACAAAGTACCCACAAACTACCACATAGGTGATAGTCCCCTAAATACGGAAGACATATTAAGGGATCTGGGGACCCAAGTAGATAGTAATCTCACCTTTGATAATCACTTTGCCAAAGTGGTTAGAAAATCCTTCTAAGTGGCCCACCTAATCACAAAAGGGTTTACATCCAGATCAAAAGAGGTCATTGTGCCCCTCTACTCATCACTCATCAGACCCATCATAGAGTACAACGCACCATTTGGGATGTACCTTACAAGACACCTGCAACAGCTGGAAAGACCACAGAAGTACCTCACCAAGAGGATCACTGGCCTCACACAGGTGCCCTATATGCAGCTCCACTGAAGAAACTCCAGCTGTACGTGGTTGCATAACCTCCTACTCAGAGGTGATCTCTGCCTGACATACAAGGCCATGTCCAACCCAGAATTGATGGACATGCTCCACCTAAAGAAAACTTCATCCCCTTGAGCCACACGCTCTAGGGATCTAAACCTCACCACAACAATAAATAGGACGTACTGGAGGGATAGATTCCTGTCCCAGAGACTTCCCATGCTTTGGAACAAGATTCCAGTCTACATTAGGCACAGCTCCTCACTAACACTCTTCAAAAGAAACCTTGGCGAGTGGATGGGAAACAGAAAGTTTACCCCGGGGATCATTTCAATGGCTCTGCAGGACAGAGGCACAGGGAACTCATCTAAGGGGGCGGCAAAAGCCAACACATTCTGGCTAGGCTTGTAGATGCCTTCGGGCAGATAGCCTAGTACCTACCTACCTATGAACCTATATATGTACGTAGATATAATGTACCTATATGGTGATATGGTGTTTGGCATTAAGTTAGAGCTGCCTTTCAAATGTCCCAGGATTTGCATTATGTGCATGATTTGCTCTCATGTTTGCCATGTCCCTTATACATTTTTTAAATACCTTTATTGAATTATTAATTGTGACAGAGGCAAATTTACATTTCTACAAAAGTAATCAAACTGCATTAACAGATTAACATTAAACAAACATACTTTACATATATTGCCATATGTCATAGAACCTATGCTACATTGCATAAGTTATTCATTTCCGGCCTGTTTTTTTAAACAAAAAACACATTTATTAAATTATCACTTACGGCATAAGCAATCCTACAGTTACATTAATGACAACAAACCACACTGTCACAATCCTAGATGCAAGTATTTTACATCACAAACCATACTGACATTTTTATACTTTCCATATGAATAACTGAAGTTTATAATCCCATCAGTGATGCTGCACATTAGACTTTAATACTTATTATTGGTAAGACTGACGTTGATATAACATGCTTGTTAGCTTAACTTTAAGTGAATGAAAGTAATATAGGATAGCCCTTCTTGGCCATGATATGCCTGGCTAATTTCCTCTTTGGTGATTGAATTAACTTATCCCATTTGGTGTTAGATTGTTATACATCACTTAGTGAGAAAAATGTGATCATACCTTATGTAATTTTAGGGGACCTATGCATAGGATAAAGCATTTAGGAGCAGCCACTGTCCATTACTAGTACAGGGAGCTGATTGTTATAGGACTCCTGTGTGTTGCAGGAATGTTACTCATCTATATATCCAAGTTCTGCTTGAATATGGACAGGGCTGAGCTTTGTTTTATGTGAATGGGGAGTCTGTTCCAAAGCAGTGGTTATGCTGATTTTACAGAAGAGGTTTAGATCCTTGGATCAAGTATTTGTAATGCCATTTGACTTGTTGGTGTGCAGTAGGTCCATCAGTACTGGAGGAGGCATTGCATGCCAGACACAGGACATCTCATAGCAGCCTGCCAAAAGTGGCATCTGTAAGACTGTCATAGTCCGTGTGTTTGTAAATTACTAGAGGCATAACTGCTTGGAATACATTAAGAGAGACATGATGGATCTCTTGGGTATGTGTCCCAGGCCAGTATGAGCCTAGCATTGAGCAGCATTCTACCTTCTGCATGGATGATGCCACAATATGAAAAAGAGATGATTGACTTTTGTAATTGGCTTAGTTGTTGGAACCTCTACAAGTGGGGTGAATACTTTTCCGCAAGGTAGATTATGTTTTCTTATTTTTGCTCTTTCACCATTGAATATTTTCCTGGGTGTATGTACAAGTAATCATTGCTATTCAGAATCAGATGTTTCACTGGCTAGAACTTCAAAAAAATCTTAGTTTAAATCCCTTCTCCTGACCTGACTTCCTGCATGCAGTCTCTCTCATCCTTTTTCCATCTATATTTTTTCTTCTACAGTTCCTGTTTCACTTAGTTCACTCTCTCCCCAGTCTCCTTTTGTCATTCCTTGTGCATATTTTATTTTATTCCATTTCTCCTTGTTTTTCATTTTTGCTGTTTACTCCATCCAGAAGTGCCCCTTTTTAAAACAACATGCATTCATCCAATACCTTCTTTCTGTATGTCCTTCCTCCCCACTCTGTTTACACTGTATCTTGTACAATCATTAATTAAATTAGATGCTAGATGAATGCCTCCTGTGATCAGTTCTTGACTATGCAGAATAAACAAACCAGGTGATTGTTGGAGGGCTGATACTTTACAGGCAGCTAGTACCAAAAAGAACTGCAAAAAAAATGTAATTTATGCCATTTACAGCTCAGGGCACTGGGAAGCTCAAAAGTGATAAGATTACACTGACAAAGTCAGATAATAACATTTACAGTAATGTAAATATATACTGGGTAATAAGTGTAAACATATACTGGGTAATAAGTGTAAACATATACTGGGTAATAAGTGTAAATATATACTGGGTAATAAGTGTAAACATATACTGGGTAATAAGTGTAAACATATACTGGGTAATAAGTGTAAATATATACTGGGTAATAAGTCTAGAACATTAAATGTACTTAAGTACTGCAGACTCTGAATGTGTCTCTGGATCACTGACAAAATGTTTGAAACTATCCGTAGTAGCTATTATAGTTTAAAGATATAATTTTGTAAATTGAGTTTTATTTTTTTAAGATTAACTGAGCAGAGGTTTACAGTATACATTTGAGGTCATTCATATACATGTACCATTTGAAACAAATCATAAGCAAAGTGGGAAGGTTAGATGATATTTAAGATGCAAACTTATCGTAATGTTTGTCAGTTGTGTAGCAAGGGCATTGTGAAAGGGACAGTCACCCTGAGCACTGTTTTTTCGAGAGTACAATTCACTGATGTAAAACTGAAAAAAATATTTTTAATCAAATATGTTTTTTTCTCTTTAATAGGATAGCAATACTTATGGTCTAAAGGATGTCCAAGGCACTCCTGAGAGCCTCCCACCCCTGCTTACGGCATCTTGCTTGGGCCTCAGTGCAATAATGGCAGTCTTTAATTTAGTCTTTGGTGCTCACTGTGAGTCGAGGAATATCCTGTTTTGGGAATTGAAATCACTCACTATGGGCACATTTGGTATGTGGGGAGACAGACTGAGTGGGCAGGAAAAAAGGAGTCTCTGAGGTTAATAGGATAAATGTTTCATTTTGGTGTTTGCACATACTGGGACAGACTGCTGAGGGGGTTGTTGGGGGAGATTTTCATTATGGTGCTTGTGCACACTTGGACAGACTACTGAAGAGGTCATTGGGGGAAATTTTTCATTTTGGTGCGTGTACATACTACTGATGGGGGGTCATTGGGGAAGTACTTCATTTTGTTGCTTGCTCATACTTGGACATACTACTGAAGAAGTCTTTAGGGGAAATGTTTCATTTTGGTGCTTTTACATACCTGGACATACTACTGAAGGCTTTGTTGGGGGAAATGCTTCAGTTTGGTACTTGTGCATACTGAGGCAGACTGCTGAAGGAAATGTTGGCGGGACAGTTCCAGTTTGGTGGTTGTGCATAAGGAGTCCTTGTGGGAAATGTTTAATTTTGCTTGTGCATTCTTGGATATACTACTAATGGGTTCTTGGGGGAAATGTTTCATTTTGGTATTTGTGTATAATTGGGTCATTGGGGGGATGTTCAATTTTGGCGTGTGCACATACTTGGTCATGCTACTGAAGGGGTCCTTGAGGAAATGTTTCATTTTGGTACTTGCGCATATTTGGGCATATACTGAAGTGGTCTTTATGGGGCATGTCCCCTTTTTTTAAATTTTATTATTTTATTTGAAATTTGTTGACCGGGATAGTCCAACTGAGCTAAAGCCCTTTTTCAGAGGAAGCCCAGGGAGAAAAGCCCCACAGTAAATTACAAGTTAGTAAAAACAATTGTGTTATATTTAAACATTACAGGTATAATATATTATGACATGTCTATTTTACAGAGATTGTTTTGTTTGGACAGAGGCAAAGAGCAGTAAAAATATGCAGCTTTGTGTCACATTTTAAATTTAGATACATAAACAATAGGAATCATAGATACATTTTTTTTTTGCATTCAGTTTAAGGTCATAACTTTGGCACCAATCTCTTATAGGATGTAGACATCATTTGGAGATTCTATGACTGTTCCCAGTTTGCTGTCATTAGCAAACTTTGCCAGTCACAGACATTTAGGTTTTGCATGTACTACGGAGAAATCGATTTCAAATACTAGAGGAACACCACTGGTTACAGGTATGCTGTTTGAGGTGGATTCCCCTGATTTGACTATATGGGTTCTTTCAGTGATCCAGATAGTGACCCATCAAACGATATAAGGGTTTATACCTAGCTGGGTGAGTTTGTCAATGATGCCTGAGTTGGGGGTAGTGTCAAAAGCCTTGGCTAAGTCTAAGTCGGCTGTATGCATAGATTTACAGATTTTCCCTTGTTCAGGGCCTTGATGACTGTCTCAAAGAAGTCCACAAGGTTTAACAGGCATGATCTCCCTTTGACAAATCCTAACTGAGTAGGGTCAAGTGTTTTGATATTACCTATATCTGTGATAAGGTCCATGATGATTCGCTCCATGGCCTTGCAGAGAAGGCTAGTTAGGCTAATAGGTCTATAGTTCCTGGGGTCAGTGGAAGCACCACATTTGTGCAATGCGATAACATTTTCCATTCAGCTGGGATGAAGCTTAGACTATGAAATGCATACCCAAAGGTGTTGCTGTTTCTTGTTGGAGCCAATTTAGGTTGCAGCCTGGATGTTATAAAGTCTCATAGATGCGATGTTTTTGGCCTTAGAGAGGGCTTGTTTTGGTCCTATCAGGTGTGGCCACAGTTATACAGGTGTTTGTATAAAGCATTGGTGTAAAACTCAGCATAGCTGTCAGTTCCATTTCAGGGGCGAGGTGCATTGAAGCTATTTATACCATCCTGTAAGAAGTTAAATTCTGATTCGGATTTGCTGGGGAGGGTCAGAAGACTGATTTGTGGTCAGATCTCAACAGGGAAGATGACACAGTGGGGGTGCTACTTTGTTCCCCCATATTAGTAAGCACCAGAGACAGGATCTATAGAAGCCTAGACAAGAATTCCCATGAAGTGATTTTATCCCTTGTAATGTCCCCTTTCTTATAACTTATAGCAGGCAAAACATGTACATGTAAACCCCTTCCCAGGTGGGACATGGTCACTATTCCTTGGACGAATTTACAGTTTCTGATCTACTCATCTTAATTTTAATTGAGTGGAGGAATAGTAGTTCCTTGTTTTATGTGAAGAATAAGATTCTTGCAAGCTGTAATGCTATGTGCTACAAATCTGTCTTTTAATCACATTTTTTTTTGTGAGCATATGTTTATGTGAACATTCAACTTGCAGATGTACATTAGGTCTGTGTAGATGGATACAGAAAGACACTCAACTTATATTAAGGCAGAGGCTCCCACTCAGCAGCCGGTATCAGAATAAAATCAGGACCAGCCTGTGAGGCAGTACGTGTACTTTATATGGTTTACACCATTGCTTTTCTTGTTGAGAAAGAGTTGTACACTTTCATTTTGTGCCAAGTATTTTAACAGCATGCCAAGGGGCACTATATTCAAAGACTGGATTAAAAAGTGCCAGATACAGTGGATTGATCACATCTTCACATCTGTATCCCATGCCCTTAATAATAAGCTATGCAATGGAAAGACATACACTTTATTACAGCAGTGGATACATTACATGATAACAGAAAGTTCACACCGGGGATCACACCAACAGCACTACTAGATAGGGGCCAAGGGTACTAGCTGCTAGTACAAGGATCTAGGGAACTACTAAAGGGGCGGTGAATACCGCACAACGTGGCTGGGCTAATATATGCCTTTGGGCAGATAGCCCAGTACCAACCTATGAACCTATGCTCAATGCTTACATCAGTTTGGAGACATTGATTTCTCTGGGTAAGCTGTCAATGTAATAGTTTCGGGGGTTGATGTACTTACTGAAGGATGATATTATACAGCAATTGTATTTTTTTCTGTAATTTCTTGATTTTGACAGCATCAATTTCCATTTAAAAAAGCCACTTGGACAATATAGGTGTACACTGTATAGCCAATAATTGATGTTAGCTTACTGTCATCAACAATTTTTGTGAGACATAAACCATTAGCACTATATCTGACCACTAAGAAATAAATCCTAGTGCAAACTTCTCCAAGTACTGCATCCAGTGGAGCACAGCTGATGACATGTCTTTTGGAGGAGATGGATCCATCCATTCTAAATTCTTGGTTTCTATAAAGTGTGGTCCATTTTTCAATCCATCAGTTGATGTAAGGCATGACAATTAGCTAGGAGAGTGTTGCATTTTATTGTATACCTTAGCAAGACTTGGATATATTGTTTTTTATGATTTTCGCTCATCCATCAGTAACTTTCTTGAAGAACTCAAGCATTTTAAGAGGGGAGTACTTGACCTTAATAGAATATCATTGTAGTTTGACAATGTCCTTGTCTACTAATTCCATAATGATCCTTTGCATAACCTTACAGAAGAGGCTGTTCAGATTTGGTAGTCTACATTTACTGGGTTCAGTTGATGGCTTGCCCTTGTGCAGGGTGATGACAGTTTAGGTCCTGTATTCATCTGGCACATACCCTGTTTTGAGTCTAAAATTTAATGGCCTTTGCAGGAGGGTTGACAGACACTGTTTCAGGTCCAGCATTACTCAAGAGATTATGTTATCTGGCATAAGAAAGCAGTGTTCTCACCTTGGATACTGTTTTATGGATGTGTTCTTGGAACAGTATGAGGCAGCTTACACAGAAGTAAGTTGGTTCTGGGAATGTTGGCATATAGGGGTTTTGGGAACATTGGGCTATAAGTGTATAATTCGAGTTAAATTTCTCTGCTATTAAAATGGCTAGAAGCTCTGGGTCTGACTAGGTGCTGTCATATAGTATTAGTTCTGAGCATTTTATGAAGTTGTAAATATACTTCTGCTGGTTGTCATACAGTTCAATTTTGTTTGAAGACAGATTTATTATATCTATACATATACATACATACATATATATATATATATATATATATATATATATATATACACACACACACACACACATATGTATAAACATAGATAAATATATAGATCTAAAAATATATAGATAAATACATGTGGAAAGATATGTATACCTAGATCTAAACTGGTGTGTGTGTGTGTGTGTGTGTGTGTGTGTGTGTGTGTGTGTGTGTGTGTGTGTGTGTGTGTGTGTGTGTGTGTAGATAAATACACACAGCCCATTTTATGTGTATGTAAGTATTTATTTATTTAATTTAGTAATTTATTATTTATTTATTTTATATTGGTTTATAATGCCTCCATGTTTGTCATTAGGTGAGGGATATACATACCTTTGAACTGTCCCAGGATTTGTGTTATGTGCATGATTTGACATTGTGTTTTTGCCATGTCCTTGTACATATTCATAAATTCCAGATAAATAAATGATGCTTCAATCATTCAGTAATGGCACACATTAGACTTTCATACTTACTATTGGCAAGATTGATGTTGATTAAATGCACTTGTTAAATGTACATTTCATATTGGAACCAGAGCAAAATACATTTTTCACTTACACATGACCCATTCTCACCATGACCTGTTTTTCCTTTGATGTAAGATGAATGATAAGGCATCAGAAAGCACAAGTAGGATGCCCATGGGGGGGTCATGACTACCTGTGTCATAACCGCCAAACCATTACTCTTTGACAAACCTGTTCTTCCATTGTCTGTTTCAAAAATCAAGCAAACTCATTTACATAGCAGTCCCTATGTCTGCAGTTGCCTTTCAATTGGAATAACTCACATTTCCTTGGATGTCTCTCCCTTTGTATCATAAACAATGGGGGTCATTGTTGTTTAGTCTTTTGGGCGTATGCCTTTTGTGTTGCCCTTTGAATTAATGATTTGTGTTTTGCTGTCATTTAATTTACATAAGTCATAATATCTGCCATTCAGTCTTATGTTGATTTTTCCATTTTAATTTGAAAGTAGAGAGCACACCTGCTTTCATTAACTTTGTTACCTCCACAGTGTGTATCCCATTGTACTACACTGCCTTTGGATATGCACATGCTCACTCCAAGCATCTTTGTCACTTGACTATTTAGTACTGAATTTTTGATAAATGAGTCCTGGACAGTATGCTGTATGTAGTCATATATCATTACTCTGCCAAAAATCATTAGTTTAGTTTTGTTACTTCTTTATTTATTTACAATTTTTTAAACATTCATTTGGACACAGTAGATAGAATACAGCATATAGATAAACATTACAAATACAGATCAGCACACAGCTGGGTAAACAAAGTGAGGGCAACAATAAGAGAACTTTGTGTTTGTATTTGAAGAAAATGTAAAAGAAAATACATTACTGGGCATATTTTAAGAAACTGATATATTGGCCTAAACTGTGGATTGATATATTTTTAACTTCTAATTCTTGAGAGAGTGCTAGTCAAAAGTCAGGAGTAAAGAAACATATGAAGGAAGAGTTTCACTGGCACACCAGGCTGTGATTTCTTTGATGTCTATTGTCATGCAAAGTTGACTAAGTAGCTAAACCTAAGCAAGCTGGAAATGTGAGATTCTGGCTCATTGAAGGAGGGGAGGTGGGAGGAGTAACTTGGTCAGGAACTGGAACTAACAAAACCACTCTTTGTAAAAAGTCTTTTTTATCTCAGTAATTTGTTAGCACTTTTGTAAGCTTTTTTTCAGAGAATTTTGTAGTACATTGAACTCCCTCACTTTATCACTCTCTCCCTCACACTCCCTCAATCTACACATGAGCTCACCTACCCAAAACACTTTAAAACCTTTCTCTAACATAATCTCTGCTCCTTCCTACCTTCATGCAAAGTTTCACAGAAAGTTCCACATCTCCTACTACAATCAGGTTAACAAAAAATCCTTTCAGCTCTTCACCAAACCCTCAGACCTAATAAAAACACTTCTCCTCTCCCTTCTAGCAGGTGATATTCATCCAAACCCTGGTCCTAACAACTATGCTACTCAAAAACCCTCAAGCTCCCCTCCCTCTAGCCTTGACCTACCCTCTAAACCCCTTAACTCTCTCTCCATAGGTCACCTTAACATCCGCAGCATTAATAATAAAATTGCTCACCTCCATGCACTACTAGACATACATGCTTTCGACATCCTGTGCCTATCAGAAACCTGGCTCAAACCTACTACCCTTGACAATGAAATTACTCCCCCTGGCTACAATATCCTCAGACTAGATCGTATAGCAAAAAAGGGTGGAGGGATAGCTATTTTCTACAAAACAGGCATGCAAATTACTATCGATCATGAACATCCACCCTCTATAAGTAATGCCGAAATCCTTATCTCAAAGCTGCAACTTAATACACACAAAGCCATAAATATAATCTGCACCTATCTTCCCCCTGGAAATAATATTAGTTCCCTAGAAGAGATCTTTAGCTGGCTTTCGACCCAATTGCCACAAGAAACCATAATGCTAGGTGATGTTAATATAGACTGGAAAACCTGCAACTCTGCAGACCCTCCCACCCTCCTAAATCTTCACGGCTTCTCACAAACCATTCAAACCCCAACCAGAACTAACAAAACTAACAACAAAGAAAGCATATTGGACTGGATTCTAATAAATAGTCACTCCCAAACTTATACAGTAGGGACACTACCCAATGATTTAAGCGACCACGCACTCACTTATCTAATCAGACATAAAACTACCTCCACTAACCTAACCAAATACAAAATGGTCAGATCAAATAAAAACTTTAACCCTGAAAGCTTCCTTACAGAACTAAATGCATGCAATTGGTCTCCTCTTAAACAACTGCCACTGGATGAAGCTGTATCATACTTCAATTCCAGGTTCCTTTCTATCCTAGACTCTCACGCTCCCTTAAGATCTATTAGAATTAAATCAAAACCTGCCCCTTGGCTGTCAAAAGATACAAGGGATAAAATTCTCCTGAAAAATAAACTCTGGACGAAATTTCGTAGCACAAAAGATCCCTCTGACCATCTTAACTTTAGACAAATAAGAAACTCCACTAAAAAAGCTGTACTACTGGATAAAAGAAACTATTACTGCCATTTACAGCAAACCAACCAACATAATCCGCAAAAGTTCTGGGCAGGCATAAACTCTCTCCTAAAGCCTGGCCACAATGACACCCCACACCCCCAAGGCACTTCCAGAAACAACCCAAAACAAACTGCTGATGCCTTCAATACCTTCTTCACTGAAACCGTCCAGTCTTTAGCTAACCAACTAGCCCCTAATACCTCCTCTCAGCCCCCCCTACTAACACTTCCATTCCCACCTTTCAACTGCAACCTGTACCGACTTCACTTATTCATTCTCTCCTCCACAAACTTAAAATCTCCTCACCTTCTGCTGACCTTTTACCAGCTCAGTATCCAAAAATTCCAGCCAATCCATTAGCCTATCCCATTTCCATCCTGATTAACAGAACCATTGTAGAAGGCTGCATTCCTTCACTTGGGAAAATTTCACATATCATTCCCTTGCATAAAGGAGGGATCTCTACAGAACTCTCAAACTACCGTCCCATAGCCTTACTCTCCCCCTTAGCTAAAATCATGGAGAAATGCATCCAAAAACAACTTCTTAAGCACCTATTAAACCACAAACTACTAGCCGACTGTCAACATGGCTTCAGAACTTACCACAGCACCACCTCAGCCCTTCTTTCTTTTACTGACTGTATCAACAAAAACCGGAACAATAACATACTAACCTCTGCTCTCTTTATTGACCTATCCAAAGCTTTTGATATGGTCAACCACCAGATACTATTAAACTTACTTAAAACTTTTGCTCTTGACTCTAGTGCAATAAAATGGTTCAAATCATATCTTCTTAACAGACAACAGGCAGTGCGCTGGGAAAACAGCTTATCCAACCTACTACCTATTACCCTAGGAGACCCCAAGGATCAATACTGGGCCCCCTTCTATTCTCAATCTTCATCAATGACCTACATACCAGTCTGTCCTCTGCTACCTGTATACAATATGCTGATGATTCTACTTTGATTTGTTCTGCCACATCCCCCTCTGAATTACACTCCATTACCCAACAGACTTTCCAAAATGTTGAAAAATGGTTCTTAAACAGATGCCTAATCTTAAACCCCAAGAAAACCAAACTATTACTTTTCTCCCCCACCCGAAAATCTTCACCACTCAATTTCTCTGTCTTCTCTAATAATGGCACCTATATATCTCCTGACCCCTCCACCAAGCTCCCCGGAGTAGACATAGACAACAACCTATGCTTTGACTCGCACATTAACAACACAATAAAACTAGTCAACAGAAAACTAGGCTCCTTGTTCAAAATTAAACCATTTCTTACACCACTTGCCAGAACTTCCATAGCACGTACCCATTTGATTTCTACCCTACTGTACGCCTCCTCCATCTATACAAATCTGTCCAAAACTAACCTCTCCAAACTAACTGTTGCCTACAACAGTATTGCTAGATTTGCCACTGGCTCTACCTTTAGAACTCACCACTGCCAAAACTTAAAAAAACTGGGATGGCTAGAACTACAAAATCTCATCTTATTTCACCAGCTCTCTTTAGCCCATAAAATCCTTTACAAACCTACCAGCACCCCTATACTCACGACTCTCATTAGCCCTTATTGTAATCTCAAAAGTCTGCGTTCCTCTAACAAACTTCTATTATCTACCTGCAAATCCAACAACTTAGTAGGCGAGTCCTTGTTCTCCAACAAAATTGGAAAAGCCTGGAACTCCCTTCCTTCCAACCTCACTGCTCTCTCCACTCTTCCCAGCTTCAAATCCCAACTCAAAACTCACCTCCTAACTCACTGGCTCTGCCCCTGCTCTAACCCTGACTAGATACCATTCTGCTCCTAGAACTCTCACTTATCTTGCTTCTAATCTTATCAAAAACTTACTACTAATTTCGAATTTGCGTTTTTTCCCTTTAATGTTCTTATTTTTGCTTATTGTAGACACTGTAAAAAAAACATTTTTCTTCTCTGAACTATACGTGTAACTTTTTTATTGTTAAATGCTTTTAATGAATAATGCTCAATGTTTATTGTACCTCACTTGGAGCTGGGCCTCTGCTGAAAATGGACATGAATCCAGTTAGACCAGCCCGGTCAACAAATGTAAAATAAAATAAAATAAATTGTTGAGAACAACATATGTAAAATCCAATGCAGACTAGTCAATGACACTCAGGGTTACCACCTGTCCCACTTTGCGAGGTACAGTCCCTCTTTGGGAAGTTGTGTCCTGCCAATAAATTGTAAAAATGGCAAATGTCCTGAGATTTTAAAACAAAATTATTCATATATTTTATGTAATAGTTGCATAAAACAGTTATTATGTATCTGTAACACCTAAATGTTATAAGAAACAGAATAAGCAACTAAAATGCTACAAGAATAAGCTTTTATTTATGCAAAAAAGTGAAGTTCTTTCCTTTGTACTGGCCATGGGTATGCTTTGGCCTGCAAAATCTGACGTGTGTACCAAAAAATGTCCCATTTTGGGCATTTGAAAAGGTGGTAACCCTAATGACACTTCCTCTGCAGACTCTTAAACTTGACATTTTTTTCAGGTTTTCCATTGTAAGTGAATGGAAGTCTAATCTGACAGCAAATGGTAGGGCTACTTTTTCTCACAATCAGGGCTGTAATACTGCATTTTGGGACAGATTTAGCTGATCAAGTGAAAAAAACTCTCGTCAGGATGTCTGCCCCCATTAGGGCAGACAGGGATAAAAAAAATAAATAAAATTAGGAATGAATACTTATTTTGTGGCAAGCAGCTTTGAGAGGTACAGAAATTCATGACTGGAGAAAAAAATATATGTTTTTTCATCATTTGCCCGTAGTGGTCCTTTAAGGATTAATTTGTTTCTCCTTTCTTGTAAAACCCTGGCACTGAAGGAATGACAGAATGTACAATCCTCTTGTAAATGAATAGCTCCAAGGCAATACACACATATGACATGACCGTCAGTGACAGACATCTTTTATGAACACTTCTGGCATTTTTTGAAGCCCGAAGGCTTATGTTCCCTCTCCTTTGGATCTTTAGACATGATAATGACAATGACCTGAATGTAACAACAAGAAATTACTAAACTACTACATAAAGTTAACTACAGGAAAACACTGAGGAGACAGATAAACAGGGGAAGAAAATAGGGCCTCTAACTAAAACAGCCCTAAATCCCAGGAAACAATACACCAACTACAAACCTTCTAACTAAAACGGGCAAAGAACTTTCTAACTTAAATGAGCTGCTATTAAACTGTACAAGACACAACAACCACCACTATAAGGGATACAGCAAGGCCTATGAAAATGATGGCCAAAGGCAGCACCAAAGAGAATAACAGCTAAAATAATCTGGATATACTAGCTATATCCAAACTACGATGCAAGAAAAAACATCAACTATAATATAGAAAGAGATTAAAGGTTCTAATAAGGTAATAAGTAAAAAGAAGTTTTCACAACTTAGCCATGGCCAAGAAGAGCGCATCCAACCTCGTAAAGCGGCAAACGAGATCTGGGGAGTTACACCACTGCATTATGGTATACCTACTTGCCACGAGCCAAGTTTGAGTATTTCAGCTTTGTATTCAGACGAGTCAGAGCCAAGGATCGGCTCCAAACCCATCATTGTAAGAATGAAGGCGAGATAGGACAACATAACATCATCCATTTCATCTACATGTTCACAATAGGCACATCTCACACATCTATATGTATCCTTGGCACATCCTAACATATCTAGGCTATTCGTATTCCTGGGGTAACACAATCTATACTTCAAAGTGTTCTTATTCCTATACCCATAACTGGGTCTGTCCTTCACCACTGGTGCTATATTAGGGTCTACTTGTAAGACATGCCAGTACTTCCCAATAATATTCTTAAGTTGGTAATTATCACTCGAATAAGTCAAAGTAAATCTCATATCTCAAGATTTTTTCTCTTTTATTTTATGAGATTCAGGTGGTGTTGAGAAATAAGGTCTTCCATAAGTGTGCTAGTGTGATGTATATAAGTAGGATGGAAGCATTCTTTCCTAAACACCTTAGTTTGAACTCTATTACTATCATCCTTAAAAATGAAGACATCTAAAAAAATCTATATGATGCAACGAACACTTAAAAGTAAATTTCAAAAAGGCACTACTACTATTCACATAACTCAAAAAGGCAGACAGTTGTTCCTCAGTTCCTGGCCATAACAAGAACAAATCATCAACAAATCGAATACAGAACTGTATGAATTCTCTATATGGGGAAGCTAAGACATGTTCTTCCTCCCAACCCACCATCACCAGGTTGGTGTAGCTATAGGCACAAGGTGTGCCCACAGCCATGCCAGATGCCTGTCTATAATGTTTCCCTTCAAAAGTGAACACCTTGCACTCCAATATTAGACACAACATGTTGCACAGCAGATCTACTTGATGGGGATTATAAATCCCTTTCTTTAGCAACACTACCCTAACAATCCCTATCCCATCCATATTACGGATTACTGTAAATAGTGAGGTTACATCCAGAGTAACCAATAATGAGGAAGGTGCATTCTCATCATCCTTTAGAAATAAATAGAAGTCCTGTAAAAATTGTTGTGTCTCGCAGTACTGTTGGAAACTGTTCTACAACAGGGCGAAGTTGCTTCTCCACATAAATGGAGATTGGCTCTGTTAGCCATGCTGCCCCTGCAACTACTGGTCTAAATGGTGGTTTGAAAGGGTCCTTATGCATCTTGGTTAAACTGTTAAATGATGGAATTAGCGGTTTATCCACCACAAAATTCCGAAACAGCTCTTTAGTCATAAGATCAATCTCCACATACTCACTCAGTAATCCAAAAACTGTTGTTCTAACTGTCCTATTACATTCACATTAATCACCTCATATGTCTCAACATCTTGTAACAGTTTATTAATAGAACTGAAATAATGCATCCTATTCATTACCACAACAGAACCACCCTTGTCAGCAGGTTTAATAACTACAGACGTAGCATCTTGTAAGGCAGTCAAAGCTCTCCTCTCATTGGGTGTAAGGTTCTCAAAACCTTTTTTACTTTTATTATTACCTAACAATTCATACAGTTCTTCTTCACAAAGCTTAGTAAAAACCTCTAGGACAGGGTGGATCTGTGGGGTATATACAATGGGTTTTCTAAAGAACTCAACATTTCTATCAACAGATTTATCAAAGGTTAATTTCAATGTGACATTCCTAATAAATAGATGCAAATCAATTAAAACATCAGTCAGTTCTGCCCTTGTGGCAGGAATAAATGACAGTCCCTTATTTAATACTTTCAATTCAAACTTATTTAAATGTCTATCGGAAATATTCCATACCAAATGTAACTGTCCTGGTTCCACATTTTTTTGAGAGTCCTCACATTCGGTTTTTGGAACAACTGCTTCCTTTTGGTTTATAAGCACTGTTCTGTCGGCTCTCCTGGATCCCTTCCCTTCTTCCGAAAGGGTAAGGGAAGTTCGGTAAAAACCTGGCTCGAACTGGAATTCTTGTCTTTAGGCAACACAACTGGTTCATGAAGTCCTCTCCGTGAGCTGCTACATAGACTGGCTTGCAGACAAATTGCTTTCGGAGTACTATAAACAGAAGTCACTGAACTAGCTTCTGTTGATATCTCAAACTTGACATTAGTAGCTGTTGTAATGCTCACTGCCGGAGTAAAGTCTCTTTGCACAAGTGCGGTTGTTCCAGTCACTCCCCGCACTTCCAATTGAACAGGTTCATCCAGAATACTGTTCTCATTGGCTGTTACACCCCATGTAACTCCAGGCTCACGCTGATTAGATCTTGGCCAGGTGAAAACATGATTATAGGAAAAATCATATAAGTCTCTCTGTAGTTTCTTCCCTTTAACAGTCAGTAAATTACATTAATAGCCAGAGACTCTATCCAGAATTTCATTAACTTGAAGCTCCACAAAGTCATTTTTGTCCATATTATATATCTCTTCTTGCAGTACCTGTATTACTCCACACAAATCTGTCTCAATAGGCATAAAATAATCCAACAAGAGGTGAATGTAAGAAAAACTGGTATCTAAATTTTCTTCTGTAATTTAATAAAATCTCTAATCCAATTTAAGAGAAATGAGTTTGTGATGTAGTTATACTCTGTAAAAGGCTAAATTAGCTGAGGCACTAGAGAGAAGTATTTCTTGCATTTGCTTTGTGGTGTGTGTGTACTGTAGATTGGAGATTTTATTAAATTACAGAAGGAAATATACTGGCTTGTTTTCGCTTTGTGGTGACCTTATTTGTCTTTGCATACTTGGTGGTGAAATGTTGGCATCTAAATTTATCCATTGCCATTTGGCAAGCAGTTCTGGGTAGGAATCACCAAATGCAGGCATAGTCAACACCCTCATCCCTCTCAGAATTATTTTAAGGGTGCAGCATGCTTATAAATGAAGCTGCTGACATTGTAATTTCTTCAAATGAAATAAAGCATTCTCTAGGGCTCATACCTTTTCGGATAACAGTTCTTTGTGTGTTTCATCCATGCCATCATTACCTTACTCTTGTATGGGCATTTTTATGGAGTGTAATGGATTCATCGTGGCAAAAAAATTAGCCAAATGCTCATTCTTCCACCTCCTTTCATTATTCCTCTGGGGGTTGTAGGACAATTCCAAAACAGGTCCCACACCTTCAGCCATGCTCACCAGGGTTTATAAAGTAAAAACAGTTCCAAAAAAGAACAACAAATACCTTGGCAATTAACTGCTCTGTACTAAATCAAAAACCAGCCAAAATATCCAAAATGTATGAGAGCAGAAACAGAGCTGATGGAGAACAATGCAGACTGACTTAATAAAAATATGTTTAATAAGATAAGCGCTTTCGCAAAGAAAATTTTGCTTCACAGATCTCATTTAGCAAAATAAAACATCTAGACATAAAATATCAAAAATATTTTCCAAGGGAAAACATAACTGAAGAAACTGTGTTGCTTCATGTAAAAGGTTAATTAATAGGGGTGTTTAAGGAAGTGATGTGGATGGCATTCTTTGTCTGAAGAAGTCTCTTTGGTGAGACAAAAGCGCTCATGTTGTTTTATTATTTTAATAAATTCTTGAAGCTGTTGGATTGTGACTGGAACCCTTTTTTATTCATTTTTGTTGGCATGTTAGGGGTTGGTGCATTATGGGTAAGGGAGGAGCTTGAGAGCTTTTTGGTGGTCACGAGCTAAAGTAGTGGCCAAGATGGATCTGAGGATCAGATCCAAACCCATCAATTGAGGATAGAATGAAAATTAACAACATCAGATAAGTACTTTCCACATCTTTGCTACCACTATATGGTCAAAATAGATAATACAAGGCAACTGGATATTAAAGAAATATACAAAAAGTATGCAGAAAAATGAAAAGGAAATTAACCAGTAGAGACATCCCCTGTCAAATAAATAAGCAATTCAATAACAAAGAAATGCATTATCATAAATACTAGAAAAATCAGTACATAAACTCTCCTTGTTTTAAGAAGTCTGCTGTGTCATAATGCTCCCTTAATTTGGTATGATAGAAATGGGAAAGCCTAAAGCATCCCTGAAGTAAGTATAAAAGGAGGAATAACCTCCCAGCAACATATTCCAGAGAAGGACATAACAAAAGAACCAATGTCCTTTGCAAAACAAAAGCAAAAGTTTTTTTTACAGCAAGCCAAAGAAAAATAAACAATAAATTGCCCTTACTGCCATTGTGTGGTCAAAATCAATAGGTGAGAAGGACTTCCAAGATGGCTGCACGCTGAGCAACAGTTTAATTTCAGCTCTCCCAGTGTGAAAACAGAAACTCAGAAAAGACAGACAATAAATGTGTCTTTTTGAGTACATTTCAGTTACTGGCTAGTAAGTATACTGCCTGGATGCTAGCAAAGAAGAAATTTATAGAACCTGAAGGAAGATAATTTACAAAAAGTGAGTAGAAAACACTGGCTGGGAAGAATCTTGCAGTTGTTCAGCAAAAAAAAAAACAAACAAAAAAAAAAAAAAAACAAAATTGTTCAACCTCCAGCTTTGGTGTAAGACATGATTTCCAGTAATGTAGAGGAAAATATAAGTCAAATATGCTCACAGCTGATTAAAATAAACAAAACATTGAAGGAGAATACTAACTCAAATAACAAAAGGCTGAAAAAAATGGAAGAAACTTTAAACAGCTATTCAGATGGGCTGATAAAACTGCAAAATTCAGAGGTCAAAATGAAGAAAGGGCTGGCTAAGTCGGAGACTGCTCAAGAAGCAATGTTTAAAAATTCTAGAATTAAAGATCAGAGCACAGAGGGAACACCTGGGATTTTCTGCTGTACTAGAGGAACTGGTACTGGTACTCCATAGCAGGGATTGTTAATTAAAATGTACATTGTGTGCATGCCCCAAACCTGGCTATGAAAAAGGAGCCAAGACCTCTAATGGCAAAGTTTCAATCCTACCAGCAGAAAGAGATTATTCTGACAAAACTGTGTCAGAAGCTCAAAGAATTAAAAGTTGGAGATAGTACAGTGCTTGTGGAAATTGATTACTCACTGTACACCAAACAGGAGAAGAGTACATTTATTCCAGAAATCAGGAAATGTTGAGAAGCCAGTGTAAGATTCGTGGTGTATCCAACTATCTTCAGAATATTTTTCCTGGAGGGTCAAATTCATTTTTGATGCAGAACATGCTAAGGAGGAAATACAAAAGTTTGTGCAACAAAAAGTGAACTGTGAAACAGAAGGAGATTCTGCTCCTCATTCTTCTGATAATAAAGCTCATAGAGAGATTATGCCAGTGAAACTTTTTCCAATGTTACAAAGAAAAATGCTTAAGAGACAGAAAAAAGCACAGGAGTTGACTAGTAGAACCAGGAGGACATTCAAAATGAACTAGTGACTGGATTTGGGAGATGGAGATTGACAGGAAGAAAACCAGCAATTTGGAAATTAATGAATAAATGTTGGATTACAAGGCCTCAATCATATTTGTGAAATATGGGGGCACAATAAAACCTGTAAATATTGGACTTTTTGATTTTGTTAAAATTGTAGGAGACTCCAAAGTATATGCCCTACTTCATTTCATTAATGTTTGCAAGAACTTTAAGAAGAAAGGAAGAGGAAGGAAAGAGGCAATTGTAAATAAAACAGTTTTTGTTCTTAGCAGTATTTTTATAAAACAGGACATATACTTCATGTTATAAAGCAAAGCTTTTTTTAGTTATTTTTGTGTGTAATAGGGATAATAACATAAATAGATGCTTTTTCTCCTTTTTTTCTTTCTTCTTGTTCAATTTTAAGAAATGTGGGTACTGCAATGTAAAAAAAAAATAGAAGAAAGCCTGGACTTAAAAGAGTATGATATAAGTAAAACTGATACACATTTTCTTTCTTTTCCATAAGGGAGTGACTGGACTAAGAACCTTGGCTTGACCTAACAAGTTTTAAGGAGAAGCAAGTAAATAAAAGAACACTGAATGCAACAGAAAGTTTTCCTTTAGCAAATAAATCTTCACAGTGAAACACAGAAAGCCTGTAACCTAAGGCAACTGTGTATCTGGTTCTCATGTTTCTATGGAGACAAGTAGATAAGGGCAATAAAAAAGAATATTTCTTCCAGTGGTTAGAAGATAATGTTTCCTAAAAGCATTCAAGTTATTTTACAACTAGGAAAGGAATAAGGATAACATAAAAACAGTCAGTACTTAGCAAATATAGGCACAGGCTGTACTATGCTTCTCAGCATGGAACACCTTAATTCTAGGTCAATTCAAACCTGTGTGTGGCTGTCAATCTGGGACAATTGTTCTTGATCCGGGACAATTGTTCCTATTAGGAGGGTTAAATTTCATACTTCAAGATGTACATAGTTTTGTGTGTCTGCATTAAGCTAATAGGTTATGGGAGAGTGCGTGTGTGTGTGTGTTTGAGGGTTTTCATTAAAACAAAAAGCCTTGTAAGAAGTGACATAGGTTTGAATGGATATAACAAGAAACAAGTATATAAAAAAATTAACCTGCATAACAGGGGAGAATAATAACTTCTTATCCAAATGACAACACTCACCATATTATCTTTAAATGTGAATGGTCTCACAGGTATATACAAAACAGAAAGAGTAATGAACGATTTAAAAAAATGCAGAGTACAAATAGTTATGCTGCAGGAGACACATTTGGAAGGAACTGAGCATGTGAATTTGATTTCAGGATGGTTATTCAGCAAAATATATGGGACAAAGGAAACTACTTATACTAACTGCTAGTGGAACTCCAATAGTGACGTATGAGGAAAAAGACAATAATGGCAGATTTGTAGAGGTAAGACGCTACTGGCAAGGGAGGAGGATTACCCTGGTATGCATTTGTATTCCACCTATAACTGCTACAATGGAGCTTAAGAAAATTATGAGAAAAATAATCAACTTTCAGTAGTGGATATTACTTGTAGGTGAGGACTAGAATTTGATTTTTAAGAGTGAGGATGTATCGGGGGGGGGGGCAAAAAGGGAAAATATAACAAAAGAGGATACATTTTTGAATGATTTTTTGGAAATATTTGGTGTGGAAGATGTGAATTCAGTAGTAAGAGTTCAGAGAGAATTTACATATTATTCCCCAAGAAACAAAAAATGGGCCAAGCTAGAGAGAAAAAAGAAGTTATGTTATTACCATAACATACCATCTGTGTTATTGATCTTCATTCATTCATGACTGATGGGTATTGGTTCCATACTTGGAACTGAGTCAGCCATTATAACAAGCTCGTGCCAGCCAAAAAACTCTTTAGCTAAGCTTAGCCATAGTGCCCCTCTCTCTATCACATCAGATTGAGTTTGCCTATAAGAAAGAAAGTGGAGGCTTTGTCTGAGCAAATTCCCTATCACAAAGCTAGGACCAAAACAGAACCTCCAGGAGTCTGAGGGGGTAGGATGGTGGGATGTCATGAATGTATGAAGATCAACAACACAAATGGAACATTATGGTAAGAAAATAACTTCTTTATCTGATGTTGTTAATCTTCATTCATTCATGACTGATGGGACAGTCACTAGCTAATTTATGTTCTGAGAGGCACTATGGAAGGATATTCCTGAGCACCACTGATCCAAAGGATGCTGTCCCCCTGGAGACCAAATCCAATTTGTAATGAGTGATAAAAGTATAAGGCGTAGCCCATGCTGCTGTTGCACAAATGTCATCCATGGAAGCTCTTGAATGGAAGGCAACAGATGTCATAACTAATCTGGCTGTATGCGCTTTGACCTTAGTTGGTAGAAGGCCTTTGTTCTGTTGGTAGGCAAGGGAAATACAATCTCTCAGCCATTTAGCTAAAGTTACTTTAGAAACAGGTTTTCCCAATTTTGGTCCTGAGAAGGATATGAATAATTGATCAGATTTCTGTTATTTAGTCCTGTCCAAGTAGAAACATAATTGTCTATGCACATCCAGCAAGTGCAAACAATATTCTCCTTTATTAGAAAAATTGGGGAAGAAGACTGGCAGGTCAGTTGTTTGATTAATAGTCAAATCCAAAATAACTTTGGGTAGGAAGGAGGGATTAGTCTGGACTGATACTCTGTCTTTAAGCAAAAACCATGTAAGGACGTTTTATACACAAAGCTTGTAGTTCAGATATTCGCCTTGCTGATGTAATTGCTAGCAAGAATAGAGTTTTCCAGGATAAAAATTTCATATCACAAGGGGTAGCAAGCTCAAAGGGAGGATGAGTCAAGGATTGTAGAACTAGTGTCAAATTTGAAGGTTTGATTGGTTCTTTGAAGGGTGGTCTAATGTGTGTGACACCTTTCAAAAAGGTCTTACAGAGAGAGTGAGATATCAAAGATGAGTCCTGGAAGCCATTGTGGAAGTTTGAGATAGCCACCAGGTGTACTCGAATAGTGGAAGCTGCCACTCCCAAATGGAGGAAATTTGATAAATAGTCCTGTATAGAACTTACCAAAGCTGATAAAGGGTCTAGTTTTTTCTCTGGAGAACAAATTATGAATCTTTTCCATTTGCTGAGATAAAGTTTCCTGGTGATGGTTTGTGGAAAGCCAGAAGAATGTTTCGTACGAGGAGGATAGATTAGTCTGCCTGGCAATTACTGGAAGAGGAGGAATCAAGCTATCAGCTTGAGACTCGATATGTTTGGATAGATCAGCCCTTGTGAGTGCAACAGCAATTCTGGAGTTGGATCCAGAATCCATGGTCAGTGGACTAGATGAGGCCAAACGAAGGGGAAACAAACTTGGGGCCAATTGGGTGCAATGAGGATTACTCTGCTTCTCAACTGAAGAGCTTTCTTTAGGAATTGTGGGGTCAGAGAAGGAGGAGGAAAAGCATAAAGAAGTCCTATGGGGAAAACGTGTATTAGAATATCCCTCAGGGACTCCCCTTGAGGGGGGATTAGGGCAAAGTAGCTGTTGCATTTGTGGCTTGCAGGGGACGCGAATAGATCACAGCAAGGCTGGCCCCAGCGACTGAAGATCTTCGCTGTTATGACAGGGTTGGGGGAACCACTCATGAGGCAGAAGAATGCATCTGCTCAGCTTGTTTGCAATCATGTTGGAATCCCCGGGAATGTGCATTGCTATCAGAAACCGGTTGGAAGAAATCACCCATTGCCAAACTCTCACGACTTCTTGACACAATGGGAAGGATTTGGTTCCCCCTTGTTTGTTGATATACCAGACTACGGACATGTTGTCTGACTGGATAGCAATTGTCCCTGATGGGATGATAGACTGGAATGCTTGCATTGCTAAAAGCACTGTTCTCGGTTCTTGAACATTGATATGCAGGTTGGCCTCCATGGGGAACCAAGTGCCTTGGACTGTCTTTCCCTGGAAATACCCCCCCCCCCACACCCCATAAGGGATGCGTCCATAGTCACTATGGCCTTGGGCTGAGAGGGTGAGAAAGGACGACTCCATAGGTTTTTTTCTGGCTTCATCCACCAAATTAAGTCTTGTTTGCATCAATTTGTTATGCAGATTGGAAAGGACATAGGAGCCATTGTAGGAGTCTCATGTGTAGTCTTGCTAGAGGAACTATAGTAATTGATGTTTCCATTGATCCTAGTAGTTGAAGGACTGCATGAGCTGAAACCCTGTCCTGAGAGAGTATCACCCGGAATTGAGACTGTAGTCTTTGTAACCTGTGAAGTGGAAGGATGACTAGGCAAGACTGAGTGTTGAAAGTTGCTCCTATGAATTCCAGATTTTGAGTAACCGTCAATTTGGACTTTTCTTCGTTTTTTGAGATCCCTAAAGATCTTGCTAGATTTAGGGTGTAATGTAAGACTATAAGCAGCAGACGTTTGGGGAGGGCGGTAAGGAGCCAATCATCTAAATATGGAAACACCTGGAATCCTTGCAGTCTCAAGTAAGCTGTTACCACTGCCATGCATTTGGTGAACACTCTGGGGGCTGTAGAGAGACTTCACACAAACATAAGCAACAGCAAGACTTCAAACCACATCAAAAAAGGAACATGAGCTGGAACACCACTGATAGGACATACATTTTTTTTATTACGTTCATAATAAAAGAAATTTATGTCCTATCAGTGATGTTCCAGCTCGTGTTTCCTTTTTGAAGGCTGTAGAGAGACCAAAGGGCAGTGCTCAGAATTGGTAGTGATTGCCTCCCAGCTGGAAGTGGAGGAATTTCCTGGAGCTTTTGTCCACATTTTTATGTGATAATACACATCCTGGAGATCTATCAAGCGCATCCAATCATCATTCTCCAGGAACGGAAGGATAGACTGAACCATGACCATCAGGAATTTCGTCTGTCTAACACACTTGTTTAGGACGCTGAGGTCCAAAATTAGCCTCCAGTCCCCTGTCTTTTTTGGCATTAAAAAAAACCTTGAGTAAAATCCAGATTCTATATGATCTGCTGGGACTGTTTGGATGACTCTTTTTAGAAGCAGCTTTTGTATTTCCTAAGCTGCTGCATCCCGTTGCCTGGGTGGGATGTCAGTAATTTGCCTTTGCAGCTTCAAGGAAGAATCAAAAGGGATGTGATAACCTCTGGTAATTATCATGTGCACCCAAGTATCTGTCATTATGGATTGTCAAGCAAGGTGGTTTAAAGAAAATTATCCCCCGACTGCTTCCAGAGGTAAACAATGTAGCCACTCTTCAGGAGCACTGATAGGGCTGTCCAGAGAAAGAGTCTTCCTGATGAGTTCCCCCCTCTACCCCAGGGGGGGGGATACTCACCAAGTGTGTCATGGAAAGGACCCTGGGCTTTCCTGTACCACATCTTTTGACTCCTCTGATTCCTAGAGTAGGATTGCTGGGGAGTGGAAAAACACATGCCCATGGCAGACAGGGTCTCGCCATCCTGTTCATTCCTTTGGGCCAAAAAGAGAGGAAGCGTCAACAGGAGCTTTGACAAAGGAAGACTTAAAAGGGTCTGCAAAATCACACAGGCGCATCCAGGCATGACGTCTCATGACAATGCCTGCATCCGCTGTTCTAGCCACCCCTTTGCTAGTATGAGAAATCAACTGCATGGACAAATTAGATATGGATTCCAGGGTGGCAATCTGTGAGGCAACTTTGTCACGTACCTCATCAGATACTGCTCCTGCTACAGTTCCTGAGAGTTCTGTGATCAGGTCTCTCTGTAGATGGGTAAAATGTGCCAAGTAATTCAAGGACCAGATAGCAAAGGTCGATGAAGCATACACCCACTTCTCTAATATGTCCATTGTCTGAGACTCCCTGTTTGAAGGATGGACAGTAGAACTCTCCTCGGTGAGTTCTTTCCTAGTGGCCACCGCCGCCACCGCCATAGCATCTGCTGCTAAGCCTTTGAACCAGTGGGGTTGATCCTCTGGAGGGGAAAGAATTTTGTCTGGTCTCCGGGCGATAGGCTCAACAGTGTCAGGATTCTTCCAGGTGCACTGCACGATGAGCTGAACTAGATCGTCTGCAGGCAGGGTCACCCAGGAAGTAGAAGGTCATGCACAAAAAACCTGCAAGAATACAGACATCTCAGAGGAAGGTTTCCAGGGCTTCTAGTCTCCCCGCTGCTTTAAGATTTCTAGTATGTCTCCAAAGGAGACATCCTCAGGGGGTGACCATGGGGACCCTTCCCCCTCATTGTAGTCTGTATCTTCGATAAGGGATTCTTCAGGGGAATCCATGTGCTTCCTCTTGCATGATCTCTTATGGGGTGCTTCCTCAGTGGGGACATCTGAGGACTCCAAAGAGAGGGTTCCCTGTTGTAGGGTATCTTGAGGTTCCCATGCTCAATGTCCCAGAGTAGTGGACTGTGTCAGCTGCAGTTCAAAGGACAGGTATATGTGGCATTCCAGCACTGAAGGAACCAGCTGCAAGCCTGCTGAGGCAAGTGCCCTCTCCATCACCTGGAAAGCAGGCCCACTCGAAGATGGATGGGAACTTGGAACTGAGAAAGACAACCTCAGGACTGGGGTCACACCCTGCTCTAATGAGCCCACCTCCAGGGAAGGAGCTGCAAGAGGACTCAGTGCCATCAAAACAACCGGAACTGTAGTAGATGGTGCCATAGAAAAAATAGACACCATACTAGGGCTCATGGTGCCGACAGACCAGTCACGATCCCAAGGATGGATCAGCTCCAATTGAATCGAGGACCATAGGTTAGGCTCCGGAGTCATGGTAGGATTTACCAATTAAACCAAAGAAGCTGGAACTGGGATAGGTGTCAGCGTCGAGGGCTCCAATACCTGCAAGGAGGTCGAAGGAGGAATATATGTGGGAGTGTGTGGAGAAACTTCCTCAGCTCCGGGTGGGAGGGAGGATTTAGAAGGAGTTGGAATTCCTCTGGCCACCAGGAGCTGATCCACGAGTCTCACTACTTCGAGTTCTGAAAGGCTCCTGGAAGAGTGGGTTGACATCCCCGATGGAGAATCAGGGCATTCAAGAAATGGACTCAATTGTTGTCCGAAAAAGGGATCTACCGATGGGGAATATCAGTCTGAGGTAAGATTTTGCCTTTGGCACCATGGTAAAAAGACCAGTAGGTTGTATAGGAGGGGGTAGTGACCTGAATTGGAGAGACTATTTTTGGTACCGAGAGGGGCACTGGTATCATGGCAGTGGTTGGTACCATAGGTGTTGAAGTCTTAGTCTGTTCCTTAATAGAGAATGACACTGTAGAAGGAGTTTGAGGCTCTGGTGCCGAGATTGTTGAAGTCAATTTTGGATGTTTTGCTTTTGGTTTCATGGGGGACGTAACAGATTTAGGCTCACTGGTATGAGAAGAGGAAGGTACAGACTGACTCCTCTTTGCAAGTTCCTTTTTAGGAGGGTTTGAGCCCTCTGCCTCAGATAAAGCCTCCAAGAAAGGCATTTTCAAGAGACCTTTCAGTATTAATTTATTTTTTCTCTCAGTCAAAGTGCGAGCACTAAAGCCCTTACATAGGTACCCTGAGACAATAAACACAGCACAAATGTTCTTTGGAATTTGGCATTTTCATGCCACACATCGCATTGTTTAAAGCCTGTTGTCTCCTTCTTATCGGCCATTATCACAATGATCAACAATTCAAGTAGCAAATCACAACAGTAATAAGAGAAAGGCCGTGTCAGAACAACAGAAGTTGAAGATGAGGCACACCCACACACACAGTCAAAAAAAGGAAAGACTGATTTTTTTTTTGTTGTTGTTTTGGTTACTAGCAATGGTAATAAAGAATACCCAATGGGTAAAGGGGAGGAAAAAGAGAGGTGGAGGAATACCAGCAATGGTATTAGAGATTACCAAAGAGGTAAGGGAGGCCTGTACCACCAGTGGTACAAAGAAATACCAACAATTTGGTAAGGAAGCAGGAAAGAATCACTCAAACAGATAGGAAAGGTAAGCAAACTAACACAGACTACTATTAAAGGGGAAAATATCAAAGGTAAAGAAAAATTAGTAAAGGTGAAATATAAAATCTAAACCACTTGGTTTGAGACCTGGCCAGATGCGTCTTGATACTCTACGCAACAAATGAGATCTGAGGTGATAGAGAGAGGGGCATTATGGGTAAACTTAGCTCAAGAGTTTTTTGGCTGGTGCGAGCTTGTTATAATGGCCAACTCGGTTCTGAGGATGGAACTGATACCCATCAGTCATGAATGAATAATAATTAACAACATCAGATTTATATTTCACAGGCACATAAGCATTTAATTGAAAGTTTTGGTACACATCCAATAACTACATCAGATCATGTGCCAATAATAACTAAAATAAAAATGCAGGGTAATGAAATAAAAATGAGACACTGGTGCTTCCTCACCTATCTGTTAAACAGAGGGATTTAAAGAATGGGCATTGGAAATCATTTAGGAATTATTAGGGAAGACAGAAACTACTTCAAAAAATATACCTAGAGAGTGGGATAAAATGAAACTGGAATTTTTGTAAATAGGGCAGAAATAAAAGAGAAAACAGATATAGTTAAGAAGTAACAGGAATTATTTAGAGGGACTGAGAAAGGTTAAAGGATTGCAGAACAGGGGGAATCTCACAGAACAAGAAAAAGTGCAACTGCAGAGTGCTAAATAGAAAATAAGGGAGTACCTTAATATGCATGAGCTTAAAAAGATGGTTAAGGAACTGTTTTTTGATAGTAACTTGAGATCACAAAAACTTTTAGCAGAATGGCTCAGGCAACAAAAAGCAGAAATGGTTGTTGGCAAGCTGATGGGGTCTATAACCAGAAATCCTATAAAGGTACTAGAAATATTTTGGAAATTTTATGAAAATCTGTAGTATAAAGCAGAGAAATGTATAAATCAAATTAAAGTACAAATGGAAATGTTTGTGGAAGAATTAAATATGCCAAGGTTAGAGGTAGAAGAGGCTCAATTACTAACAGGACAGGAGGAGATGAGATAAAAATGGTGATGTATAACAAATCTAAAGGAAAGTCTCCGGGAACAGATGGTATTCCTGTGGAAGTTTGGAAGCTAGCAGGGAAGGAAGAAATAAAGATCTGGAAGGTTTCATTTAACAGCATTTTAAAAGGAGAAGCAACACCAATATCCTGGAAGAAAGCTTTGGTAGCTGTAATACCTAAAATAAGTAAAGACCCATCAACTCCAGCTTCATATAAGCCTGTTTCGATTGCAAACCATGATTATAGAGTGTCTATGTCTGTGATGGCTAAAAGAATGGCAAAGATGATCCCAAAATTGACAGATATGGATCAATGCGGTTTTGGCAATCATTTGACAATATCAATATAACAATGATGATCCAGAGGGAAGCAGAATGTAAGTAAATAGTGTTGTTTGTGGGTCTTGATGCAGAGAAAGCATTTGACAGAGTAAGCTGGGATTTTCTGAGTAGGGCAACAGAAGCATTCACATTCCCTAATAAAATAATAAGGTTGATTAGGAGCATATATGAGGGCTCGGAGGTGAAAATTAAAGTGGGGGGTTCCTCTCTGATACGTTGTGTATGAACAGAGGAACTAGGCAGGGGTGTCCTCTTTCCTATTTTATTGTATTTGAAACTATTGACAAAGAAAATAAGTGACTCAGAAATTCAAGGATATATTTGGTATGGTAATCAGGCAAAGTTAGCTTTATTTGCAGACAATATTATTTTGTACTTGATAAAATCAGAAAAGGACATGTCAATGTTGTAGAACATTTAAAGAAGGTTTCAGGTTTTTTCAGGATACAAAATGAATCAAGATAAAACAAACGCAATAGCTGTAAACTATCTACCCACACATGAATTGGTTCAGTAATACCCATATTTATGGGGACATGATAAAATGAGATATTTAGGAGTATGGATTGAAAAGGATTATGTTATGGCAGCTAAAGATATGTGGGAAGAGACTAAACAAAATATAATAAAAAATCTGAGAAATTTCAAGCTCTGTTTCATGGATATGGATAGCAAGATACAAACAGTGAAAATATTTTTAGTCCGTTTGGTTTTATATAGGTCAGTCATATTTGTATCAACCAGAGGAGAAGTGTACAATAATTAACAGTTGAAGGAATTTATCTGGAAGAGGAAGAAGACAACAGTTAAGTGGGATAAGTTGATCCTTCCAGCAGAACAAGGTGGTTTGGGATTGATTCCCTGTATCATAAGTGATAATTTAATAAAGATGTTTCTTGTTTAAAAAAAAAAATCAATAGATGAAGGCAACAATCCATTAAACAAATGTGTGCACCAAATGCCAAATCACAACAGCAAAACCTATTTTCTCACCAGAATTAGACAAGGGATGTATCACTAAGTGTGCACAAGATAAAATCACATGCATGCTGACTTATAACAATAATCCAACTAAGTTAAGAACATAATTAGTAAATAGTGACACATTTTGCAAGGTGTACCAGAACTAAATTTAATAATGTACACAGACCTAGTTTTGCATATAGAAAAAGTCAAAATCTGAAACATCTATTATGTTATAAAGAACACACGAGTTAATGGATACACTAAGATAAATTAAAAGAGTACACTTAAATCTGGTTGGTGCATTTACTGTAGATTTATTTGTGAAGATGACATATTTATTCATCCTATAACTGGTAGAGAATATAAGCTTAATGCATATGGTAATTGTGAAAGAAAAAATCTTGTGTACTTACAGAAATGGAAGAGTTTTACTTGATACTTAACCTATGGGCACATATAGCACAGGGTTTGAATGGAAGTGTTTCTTTAAAAATCATGCTTAGAGAGTTTCAGAAATGAGTGTAATTAAGTAAGATGATCATGTGACTATGAAAATGATATAAATGCTTGTTTGCGAGTCCATTAATTCATTATGCCTGAAGAAGCCTGACTAGGCAAAAGTTTATGAACTAGCGTTTATTAATTTATTTGTCTGTTAATAAATATGTATGCAGTGAGTGTTTTGTGGTTCCAGTGACATTTTGTTGTTTTCCTGAATAAAAAGGTACCTTTAAGGAAGGCCTTGCATAATCTTGAGGAATCCAGGGATTCTTTCCTGAAAAAAAATTGAAATGGCTGCTAGTTGAACTTTGACAGTAGAAGTTGCTCACCCTGTTTTTAAAAATGAAGGTCAAAAAGTTGAGAACTGCTGAGATTGAGGCAGAGTAAGGATCCAAATCTCTCTGAAGAGCCCAGATTGAAAATATTTTCCAGTTACTCTTGTAAAATTTCCAAGTGGAAAGCTTATGAGAAGATGAAAGCATCTGCTGAACTGGGGAAAAAATCCTGGGCTTTCTAGCCATCACTGGAACTGGAGAAACAATGTGGTTAACTTGAGGTTGTTGATGTCTGGATGTCGCATCCCTGTCAGGTGAAATAGAAGGTCTGGACTTGCATCCGGTATCCAAGAAGGATAAATAAGTTGCATACCTCTCAACCTCTTACAGCAAAAAATCTGGACAAAGCCACAAATAATGGGGGAACAAATGCCCCAAAATAGGGACAGTTTTTAAATATTGCTCTTACAAACTTAGAAAGTATATAGAATAACATGTTTTACATTAGCATGCATTTTCTAAAAGATGTAAAGTCTAAAACTCAAACCGCTGCCATTATTTTCTGACCTCAGTCCTCAATGATTTGCTAGTGATTTGCCAGAAAATCACAATTTTATGAGAAACAGACCAAAAATATGAGACAAAAATCTGGACATTCTGTGAAAATCTGGATAGTTGACAGGTATGGGCCAGAGGAAGGGAAACCAAACCTGAGGAGGTCAAAACAGTGCAATGAGGATGATTATGCTCAACTTGGATGCCTTCTGTAGAAGTTTGGGGATTAGTGGTAATGGAGGATAAGTGTAAAGGAGACCTGAGGGCCAATCATGGACCAGATAATTTCTTGGTGACTCCCCCTGTGGAGGGACCAGGGCAAAGAACCTGCTGCACTTGTTGTTGAGGGGAAAAGTGAAAAGATTGCAGCAAGGTTGACCCCATTAACAAAAAATCTCTTCCACCACTCTTTGATTGAAAGACCACTTAGTCTGTTTGTGAGCATGTTGGTTTTCCCAGTATGTGCAGTGCCAAAAGAAAGCAACTGGAAGAGATTGCCCATTGCCACACTCTCATTGCTTCTCAACATAACTGATAAGATCTGGTTCCCCCCGTTTGTTGATATACCAAGCTACTGACATGTTGTCCATAAGTATCACAATCATCCCCAAAGAGAGAACATCTTGAAAAGCCTGCAATGCCATTAGGATAGGTCTCTTCTCCAGAACACTGGTGTGCTAATTGGCCTCCTCTGAAGACCATGCACCTTAGACTGTCCTTCCCAAGAAATGGCCTTCCACCCAACTTGGGAGGCATCCATGGTGACTGTGGCTACTGGCTGGGGGAGAACAAAGGGACAACCTTGACAGACGTTTTCTGAATGAATCCACCAAAGAAGGTATTCCTTGCAAATTTTGGAAATCTTGACTGTATTGCTTAGAGGATGTAGAAGTATAGACCACTGTACTGAATGTGTCCACTGAAGTACGCGCATGTGATACCTGGCTAACAGGACTAGAGTTATTGTGGTTGCCATAGATTCTAACACTTGGAGGACTAGTCTTGCTGTTGGATGAGAAAGGGAGATCACTTTCATGACCTGAGACCTGAGAGTAAGAACCCTTGTCATAAAAAGCAAAGATATCTGGTTGGTTGTGTCTAGATGAACACTTATAAATTCCAGGGTCTGTGTAGTGGTAAACTGTGATTTGGTGTAGTTGACTGTGATGCATAAGAAGTGACATAACTGGAGCAAGCAATCACTGTCTTGAATCAGTAGATGCCTTGATGGAGCGATCAGGAGCCAGTCGTCTAGATACAGAAACATTCAGAATCCCAGCAGTCTCAAGTGAGCCACTATCACCACTATGCATTTGGTGAACACCCTGGTGGCTGTGGTGAGAACAAAGGGCAGTACTCTGAACTATTAATGGCTGTCTCCTATTCAGAAGTGCAGGTATGTTATTGAGCATCTGTACATTTTGATGTGAAAGCATGCATACTGAAGATCTATTGAGCACTTCCAGTTGCCCTTTCATAGAAGAGGTAAAATGGATTGAATCGTGACCATCTGGAACTTTAAGATTTTTACATACAGGCTGAGTCTGCTGAGATCCAGAATTGGTGTCAAGTCCCCTGTCTTCTTTGGCACTAAAAAGAATCTTGAGCAATTTCTGCATCTCTTGTTGGTCTGGTGGGACTTTTTGGGTGACTCTTTTTTCTAGAAGTTTTTCTATTTCCAAGGCTGCAGCCTTCCTCTGATTGGGTGGAACATCAGAAATCAGCATGGTTTGTGCTTTCGCCTTTTACAAACATAGTAAACTGGACATCATTTCTAGAACCAAAACTGTACTTAAAGTTTTGGTTCTCAGAGGGATCCTGTCATAATTCCACCTAAGATCTCAGGTAAGTTAAGAATGTGCAGCACATTGATCACTGCTGCAGCAGCCTTCGATTGATTGGGTTATATCCTGCAAAGGATATAACAGCTGGCCAGCTTCCAAGGCTTTAGGGCACCTTCCACATGCCCAAACTGTCAGGCAGCTCAAGCTAAGCTGACTAAAAGACAAGTTTGGGCACAAAGCCCTTCAGAGGTGTACTGCCAGAAAAAGAGTATGCTCCTCTGAGACATTTGAGGATTGGTTGTTGGCTTTTGCTGTTCCTTTGCACAGCAGATAAGTTTCTTTGATGGAAATTGGGAAAATTGTATGAAATAACCTCTGGATATGATTTTCTGCACCCAAGTGTCTTTTCTGATGGATGCCCAGACATCTAGGGGCAGAGATAACTGCCCTCCAACTGCCTCCAGAATATAGCAATTGGGTAATCCTTCAGGAGTGCTGGTAAAGTCTGTCAGAGAAGGTATCTCTGAAGCCCTGGTTCTATGAGCCACCTCTGCCAGGAGGGCAGCATCTTCCATTAGAGTCTACTCTGGGAAGAACTATCTCCTCAAGAGTCCTGGAAAGGCTCTTGGGACTTGCAGAACCACAGCTTCCTCTACCTCACTGATTCCTAGAGAAGGATCTCTGAGGAGTAGGAAAAACAAATTCCAATGGCAGACAGGGTCTTTCCATCATGTTCACTTCTGGACAGTGTTTCTTTAACTTTGGGGCCAAACAAAGATGATCCATCAAAGGAAGCATTGGTGAATGAAGACTTTAAGGGCTCTGCAAAATCACACAAACACATCCAGGCATGCCACATGACTGCTATGCCTGACCCTGCAGCCCTAGCCGCATGAGAGAATAACCTCATGGATGCATTGGAGATGAACGTTAGGGTGGCCAGTTGTGAAGAAGATTTCTTCTGGTCCTTCACAGATATGGACCCTGAAAGAGATTTGGAAAGTTTCTTGATCAAATCTCTTTGTAGCCTAGTCAAGTAGTTCATTGATCGAAGGGCAAATGTCACTGAGGCATTCGCATGCTTTCCAAACCTCTCCTATGCCCTCAACTCTCTATTAGGAGCATGAGCGGATGAGCTCTGTTCTGAAAACCCTCTCTGGGTGGCTGTCACCACCACCATGGCATCTATAAGGACTCCCTTGCTGCAGTGGGCCCTTTGTTTTGGAGGAGCTAGAAACTTGTTGGGTCTCTTTGGGATAGGTTCCAGTGTATCGGGTTTCTTCCATGCTTGGCATGAGATCATGAGATAAGGTTGATTATCTTGGAAGATCTCAGATCTGATGGCTCCAAAATCATTGGTCAGATCAGAAAAGGAGAACTGACATGATGTTGAGATGAGGGCCGGCTCACAGGTCCAATGGGAGATAGAGGTGGGACTCCATGGGGTTACAGGCTGTCCTGGTGAAGCAGGCATGATAGCATCAGTGCTCAGAGTCACTGGAGAGAGGACAGGATCCAAAGAAGGTAAGAATGTCCTTCTTCTGGGTAAACAGAAGGCCCTTCCACAACCTCAAAGGCAGAAGTTCCAATAGAAACAGCAGCCAATTGCACAGGAGCCATGGCCACTGGCACCAAACTCTTTAACCCCATGGAGTCCCACCTCTAGGAAGGAGTCAGAGCATTTTGTTTGTAATTTAAATTTGAAAATACATTTTGGCACCATAAGTAATTATGAAGCGGTTTTTAAAAGAAGGAGCGTTTTTGCTGCACAAGTTACAGGTGCCTTACAAATATTTGAAAAAAACATTGAATGAGATATATATGCATTGTATAAAAACAATAGGGTTGATAGATATTATAATTTAACCAAAGATGAGCAGCAAGTTATACATTCACTGGTTGAAAATAAGGACCTAGTTATCAAAGGTGCAGACAAAGGTGGGGGGATTGCAGTAATGGGAAAGCAGTTTTATTTTAACAAAATGCAAACGATGTTGCAAGAGGATCAGTATAAGTCTATCACAAGAGGTGAAGCAAATGGCTTGTGTTTGGAGTTCAATAAGAACTTATGTGAAATGCAAGATACTGGGTTAATTACAGATGATCTGTTTAATTATCTGTTTGTTGAAAACCTCAAGCTGCCATTTATTTATGGCATACCGAAGTTGCATAAAAGTGTCAGTGACCCCCCCCCCCATGAGGCCTATTGTGTCATCAAGGGGGGGGTGGGTCACTAAACCGATGTCTAAATATCTTGAACAGCAACTACGGATAGTCTTAGATAAAATGCCACCATATTGAAAGATACAGCTAGTTTTTTTAAACAATTTTATAACTGGTCAGTCAGTCGTTTAAATGATAAATCGCATTTTGTCACAATGGATGTTGACTCACTCTTTACTTCCATACCACATGAAGATGGAATAGCTAGTACTAACATAATTTTAGTAAGATCCTCTGGGTATAATATGCAAAAAATTAACACGTTATGTGAGATGTTAAGATTAGTCTTAACTCACAATGTCTTTTTATTTGATACAAAGCTATATTACCAACAAAAGGGTGTAGCGATGGGAACTAGTGTAGCTAACACCTATGCAAATATAGTCATATATATATGGGAGGAAAGGTATGTGTTGTCTATATCAAATATATATACAGGGAGCACATTATGTTCTACAAGCATTTTGTAGACAACCTTTTTCTAATATGGGAGGGGAATGTAGAACAGTTTCAAAGGTTCTTGGTATATGTAAATGAAAGCACTACTTTTTTGAAATTTAAGTATGAATATTCATTGGAATACATAGCATTTCTGGATGTTATGTTAACAAGAAAGGGAGGTGGTAAAGTACATACTGAAATCTATAAGAAGGAAGTTAAATGTAATAATTATTTACATCGGAATAGTATGCACCCCCCTTTATGTTTGAAAATATTGCTACGAACCAAATGCAGAGAGATATGAGGGTAAACACACAACAAGACAGGTTGAATAACCAGTTAATAACTATGAGTCAGGAATTCATTAGCATGGGTTATTTAGAGAAAACAGTGGATGAAGCAAAAAATTAGGTTAAACAGCAATATTCAAGGCAGGACATAGTCCCATATTTCAGTGATGGGCACCAAGGAAATGATAGGATACAAATTAGACAAAATAGGACAAGATGTATGCTTACTTATAATAGGAACACCACAGCAGTCAAAAATATAATAGTGAAACATTGAGAAATTTTAAGGGATGTTCAAGGTTTACAAGAATTTGTTGCAGAAGGATCAGCATTTGGCTATAAACACAATTGTACGTTAAAACAAACATTATGCTATAAGGAGTCACCACATTTTTTTTACTGGCTTTAAATGCAAGCACGGTACATTTAAATGTAATAATTGCATTTATTGTAAACACCTATATACCAATCGATCAAAAGACACCCTGTAACCAAAAGGGAATTTATACTTCAAGCCTATGGAAATTGTCACACTAGCAATCTGGTGTATATGGTTAAGTGTGAACAGTGTGATTGTTACTATGTGGGCATGAGTAATAGGAGGTTTAAAGAATGCATAGCTGGCCATATTAGTGACATTAAACATAAGTTATTATCAAATGCACTACGTATGCATATTCTGGAAAAAGGTGATCAACATTCATTTAAATTTATGATACTGAAGGTAATTTATAAACCCATGAGGGGAGGGGATGTGAAGTTGTTAACAGAAAATGAGGAAATGAAATGGATTTTGCGGATGAAGTCTCATATACCAGCAGGATTAAATGACTGTTTCACTTTAAAACCCTACCTAAGGGAATTACATCAAAAAGTTTGAAACAGTCATGTGATTTTATTGAATATTTAACTGATTACTGCAACTGTTAAGATGTATTTGCCTGAGGAAGCCTTGTTGTGAAAGTTTTAACTTTTATGAGAAGTTTTAACTTGTGACTTTTAATAAACGCATTTGAGTGTTCCAGTGCTTTTTTCTTTTTTGGATTTTGCTTGCGTATTAAGTACTGGTTAACTACCAACCTATTGTTTTGTTTGGACATGTATATGCCTTTTTCTGCACTGTACTGTGATCCTGGAGTTAGTATATAATTAGGGGGAGTAGAGGGCACAGCCCCCACATTAGGGGGTGTGGGGGGCATAGCCCCCAACTAGTTTGGTTGTAGATTGTCCCATTTCTGTTAAGAGGGTTAGTAAGTAGTTTTTAAGTCCTGGAAAGGATTAGTTATTGGTGTTCTAAGTGTGCTTGTCTATGGTTTAAGATTTAGTATGTTGAAATTCAGCATTGTAAGCTGTCAGTGAAATGGGAGTCAGTCAAATGAGTTTTAGGTCAAATGAAATTTAGGTCAATTGGGTGCCAGTCAAATGAAATTTAGGTCAAGTGAAGTAGACCCATATATATATATATATATATATATATATATATATATATATATATTTTTTTTTTTATACACACACACACACACACACACACACACACATAATGACTCACATATACAGATCCATATGCAAGTAGTACACAGAACAGTTAAACAAGTTACTATTCTATCACTCATAAACAAGTACAGCTGCTCTTGCAGCACATCAGCACTATAGGCACTGGTGGTCTGCAGTGATACTAATACAGGCAAATGTGGGTCTATAAAACAGGGCAAAATTTCTATTTTGTGTGGTCAGTCAAACAGTATGAAGCCCAGATTAGATAGATACCTATGAATAGTAGTACACAAGAGCCAGTAATGAGCAAAACACTTCAGTAAATTCCTGAAAATTGTTGCTTATTTCTTGATAATTAGGTAAACGTGCTGCTAGAGAGTCACAGCAATAACTTACTAAATAAACTCATGCTGTAGTCCTGACTTTGATTTTGCCACTACAAATTGCATAGGAATTACACTTCACACAACATGTCCCATGACAAGAGGCATTTGTATCTCCTGCAACATATGTTCAGCATCCCTCCTCTTGGAATATCTCCTGTATGACTGTGAACATGGTCACATTGCCTACAAAACTACACATCCTTTTAGTAAATTATTTCCATTCTCCCAATGTTTCCTATGTTCCTGACAACACCGGCATTCATCCATGATGCTGCAACCCTGTAAATAAACTACTCCTCTCTGCATGCTTTTTGCAAAGTTATGCATATGGGGTTATAAATTATCATGCCCTGCACCCTTTAAATGAGTTAATCTCTGCCCCTCACACACTTCCTGTGTTATAGACATCATACTGAGGTGCTCAGCACACTGTTCACTTCACTCCATGGTACACTGAATGCCAGCTGACATGCACATCTCTGTTTCTGCACTGTATATCTACCAGTACTGTGGGACACAAGCCCATTAGGTCTGATAAACCATATTGACAGTGCCCTTGAATTCTGCCCACAGGTAGAAATGTCAGATAAAGACTGTATATAGCAGTCTGCCTGCCTATTTAACTGACTAACTTATGCCAAGCTTCACAGTTCTTTATTATTCCCAACTTGCTACTACCACCAAAGTTATTTGATTCAGCTCCATGCTTTCCTGAACACAGTCACTGTCCTTACCTTTTGCATTACTGTTAATGCTAGAAGTCTATTATGTATACTCACCAACCATTGAGAAAAGAATTGCTTTGACACATTTTATTTTTATTTTATTTTATTTTTTGTACTTTCCTACAGTGAGCCTCTGGTTATGCTCCCTGGTGAATAAAACTCATGTTTTCTTTTTAATGATATTATACTTCTCTGATCTACTTACATCCCTCAAATTACATTACTGTTTTTTTTTCATTTCTCCTAAACAAGCATTCTGACGTCTTTGATTTAAGAGAAAACTTACATTGCCAAGAAAATCCTGCTTTATGTGGCTTTGCTGAGATTTTATAATACTGTGCAAAGTTAATGCAACATATTACTCATGTTAAATATAAGTACAAGGAAATTGTTTCTGTTTTCTTTATAATTAGTATACAATCTTTTTTTCTTGCAAAACATAAACTTCATTAACAAATAATGGAACACTTAAGTGTTTTTTGTCATTGTGCAGAAAAAACAATATCCTTTTATTTCAGATAAATCCCATCATATGAAAATAAAGTGTCAAACAAGTTCTAATTACAGAATGGCAGAACAGTGAAACTCTATTAAATAATATAATATTACAAGTTGAAAGGGAGTCTAAGTAAAGGCTCAAAGTCTGTTAATCTGGCTATCGAGGACCACCTAGGCCCTAGTACACATGAAGAACATACAGAAAGGAAACCATTTGCCTACACTGTCACACTATACAATAATCATACCTTGTTATGATATTGTAGCATCTGGGTGATGATTCGGATCTTTGGGTGGTAATTTTTGATAGAAATAACCCTAAATTTGAAAAACATGAGTAATTCAATTATTTACAAATATGCAAGTTTAAAAATCAAGAATACAATATATTTTTTAGATGCAACAGGCAGACATTATCTTCCCTAGTACATCAAAATGCATTCCATACTTAATGGATAGTTTGTTCTTACTTCAAATGGATGACTTGGAAAATGCAAGACTGTGATTATCATTTTGAATTTGTATAATGCCACAAGCAGCTTTTCTATTCTTTTAAAATCAGGTTTCATAGTAAAGTTAATCAAGACAAATTAAACATTATTAAACAATATCATCAAATTTTCCTGTAGATATATGACCAAACAATAATATAATTGTCTGAATGTAATTCTTCCCATAAGGCATAATGAAACAGAGGGGTTGTGATGTGTAAACTATAGTAAAACAATGCCTTGTAACATATCTATGGTTTGGGTGGAATGAGGATTTGTAAATGATGGCTTGTGTTTCACATAAAAAACAGTGAAACCAATGGGGAGCTGAAAGATTTACCTATGACCCATCTAAGATCTTTTTTTCAGCTCACCATTCATCGAAAATTAAATATGGAAATGGTGAACTGAAAAACTTAAAAAAATGTTTCCAGGGGACAAGCATCTTCTGCACCCCCCGCCCCATCTTTCCAGGAGATAAGCCTCTTCTGCACCCTTCCTGCCCCAGTACTGCCACAGTGATGAAAAAGAGGAAACCTCCAATAAGTGCACAGCCAGCTCACATAATACAACACAATGTGGTGAGACTCACTGCAACATAAAACAGTCACAGATAAAAATAGTCATCCAAAAACATTGTGATGACTAAGGATTGCCAAGTTGAAACCCAAAAATCCTAAAAAATGTATGTAACACAATTAACCTAATTTGTGAACCCTAGATGAATAGCATTATTCTACAACTCCAGTTTCTTATATAATTTTTTCAATGGCCACTCTGGTGGTATGTCTCTCAGTATGTGAAACCTGCTGAAATAATTAAAAACAAATTGGGAGCAATCTTTCATTGATGAAGAGAAGAAAACTTCCATGTCCTTAGGTATAGTGATTATGTTGTTGTTTTTGGTATAAGCAGACACCTCTTCAATACTATTAAATGTTCCTGTTCCATTAGACAGATGCATTTTTATTCTTCCAGAATACACGATTTGTGTTTTGATATTATTTTGTTTTAGCAGCTTTACAAAAGGCCAACATTTCCTTCATTTCCAGTACACTTGCAGAATAATCATTATCAAATCTAATAAAGATGTGGTTATATTTTAATGGAAATGTCTGCCAAGCTGTTTTTAGTATAAGGTCTTTATCTATCTAAGAGAAGAATTTTATAATAATTGACTTTGGTGCTGCAGAAGAAGAAGCTGAAGCTGGCTTACCTAGTGCTCTATGGGCTCTTTCAATTCCATATGAAAGCCCTTCTTGTAAGCCCGGTATTTCAGGAATCCAGGAGTTAAAAAAGGTAATGCTGTTTCCTTCTGTTTTCTCGGGGAGACCGAAAATTCTTATATTGCACCTTCTTCCTCGGTTCTTGAGATCAAGTTTATTTATTAACCAGGTGTTTTGTTTAAGCACAAAGTCAGTATGTTGTCCATCTTCTTTAATCCTCCCATCCATATCAGTTAGTGCAACTTCCATGTCAGAGATTTTACTCTGGTGCTGCTGTAAGAGTGTCTTGAAAACTTCTGTCTGCTTTTGGTTGTTCTCTTGAAGATTTTCTGGGTTTTGCTGGAAGTTATCTATTTTCATTGATAATGTTTGTAGAGTTGAAGTTAACATTTGCATCCCATTCTTCAGTGCTGAATCCGTTTGAGAGTATTTAGTGCTGCTCATTTTGTTTCTAATATGTATCAGGTAATTTGACAGGAATTTCTTCAAAATGATTTTCCAAAGTTGTTACAAATGAAATACAAAATGTTATTGACAAGATTTTCTAAAGTTTAGTTGATATTGTTGAATGAATTCCTGTCTGACTATATAATTTTAAAGAGCTCTGAAATTAAGCTGCCTTCATTTAGCCATCTTGGCTCTGCCCCAGCCACGTTTATTCCTGGTGAAAGCTGGAAACAATCTCTCTGTGAGACATTTCAGTTATTTAGATAGTCAGCAACATTTTACAGAAGAGCCTTTTATTATTTAACATACAACTATTTATTTAGACAGCTCAGACCTTGTCTGAAGTTGGCAGAAAGGTTAAGGTTGCAAGCTATAGTTCTTATGGTACAGAGTTTGATTCCCTTAGCCCACATTTGCCTACTGTGTGATCTTGAACAAGTCACTTAATCAGACATTGCTCCAAGGTTGTCCCTGAAAAAGGAATGTGTGTCCAGTGGGCCTACCTGGTTAACAAATAGGATTATCTCTCAGATGGGTAAATAGTCTGACCCAAATGGACCACTTTCAGCCATGACACACATCTAAGGCAAGTATGACAAAAAATGCAAAATGACAGAATATTACAATATGCATTTTTATTTGTTTTTGTTAACTGGGTAAACTGAGCTGGTCCAGGGCCCATTCTCAGCTGCAATGTGATCGAAAGACAAGAAAACAATTATACATGAACAGGTCAACTGCTAGTCATAACTGTCACAAGCATGTTAGGAGTCATTAAAGAAACAGCAAACAGATACTGATAGACGTGAAGTAAAAGAATGTGCTACATTATATAAGTTCAGTAACTCTATATGTTCAATAACTCTACAGCATGCATAATAAAGATCTTATCTGAAGAGAGTAAGAGGGGGTGGTAGTATTCTGCTATGGAACCTCTGCCAAATAACAGAAACTGCTCCTTCATTTTGGGATTTTAGAAAATAATAGGAAGCAGAAAGGTTTACTAAGCAGTGATGAGCAATTACTGGAGAGGAAAAATTGCAGAAGAGAGCAGGGTAGCAAACAGCAGTTATAGGTCAGATTTTTCCTAGTCAATAATCAAAAGAACCCCTAGTAGCAAACTTTGGTCTACTACTGCCATTCAGAAAAACACAACCCATCTACCTGCCATCGTGAGATCTTGGAGGCAAACACACCCAGAAAAATTACCTCAGAAATAAAATGCAAGATGAAGACAGATATATGATATGACCCTCCCATCACCACCTTTGGAATTAAAGAAACATGTTATAATAGGTCAGTGTCCTCTATTCAAAGCCCCTAGTTAGAAAGTTTGGTCAACTGCTGCCATTCAGAAAAGCACAACCCATCTACCAAGAAGTACAGGCAACATCAAATCCTGGAGACAAACTTCCCCAAGAAAAAAATTACCTCAGTAATAAAATGTAAGAAAAGGACAGAAATGTGATATACCCCCACCTGTGGAATTAAAGAACATGTTGTAATAGGTCAGTTTTCTCTGTTCACTATAGCTATAAAGGACACATTCAGAAACTGTCTGTCTCAGGGGATAGTATTCTAATACTGCAAGGGTGACACTAGAGTTCATCAGAATATCCATCTGCAAGTACCAAATAGAGTGCATCAGGATATATACTGCTGCAGTTTTGACCTTTTCATATAATGCTCCCACAATTAACCATTTGTCTACACAACTGAATAAACAAGGATGATGAAGGTTTTAGACATCATTCATTCCCCACATAAATCACAATACATCACCAGGACAAACAACATCAAACAGGAAAAACAGATAAGAGAAATAAATAAAAGGAGATGAGATTAAGTATCAGAACTATGAAATCAAGGATGATTCAATGATCTGCTGAGGCAGTGAGGACTTCACATAAGTATACCATAACATTTTATCATCAAAAACTCATGTGAAGAGGCCCACAAACGGTTTCATGAATAACTGCTACAACAAACCACCCCAGCTTCAGAATATCAGTCCAATTTGTAATGATTTAGTACAAATGCGGACTGAAGACCAAGTGAATACTTCTCAAAAAGCAACCATTGAAACACCTGAAAACAAAGATGTACTGAAAGTGAAAAACAAAGATGTACTGAAAGTGAAACAACTTTTAAAAAGATCTCTAATGGGTTCTAGAACTGACTTTCCTGCAGGCACAAACAAAAAAACATACAAACCAACAATCTAGTTTGAAACGGCTTGTTTGCCTACCTGAATCTCCAGCTTATTAAACACAAACGAGACAAAAAAACTGTTCCAGCTGCCTGAACTTTTGTTATGGAGATATAAACAAAATAGTTACCTTCTATAGGATGTAACAAACATTCACATCTTGATTTTACAGAGAAGGATAAAATGAATGAAGCTGGATACCTTAGTTCAGAATACTACCCATCATAACTTTAGGTATAAAAGAAAGACTGGCAGCTAATGCCAGTCTCTGCTTTAACACAGTGCAAATTTATGAACCTAGAAGGGATTGCAACTCAGAAACCATTCGAGCTAGCAAAAAAGCCACAAGAAGAACTATTATTCAGGTTATATAAAACTTTAAAAAATGAAAACACAAAACAAATAGACTTTGTCATTCTTTCCAAAACAAAATTAAGGCCCTAGTTATGAAGAATAGGCATCACAATAGATTAAACAGCAGCTGTCCTTTAAGGAACATCTTCACTGTAAGATAAGCGGCTAATGAAGGTTCCCAATACAAAGAGGTTGACAACACAGCATAATGAGATTAAAATCATTCAGCCATAACAATGCTGCCTTGCATTTCTCCAGGATTAGCCAAATGAATTGCAAAGCCACGATTCATAATTGTTACAATAAACTATTGTACAATATGAAAAATGTACCTGCCACTGATACTTGACATCTGTGAGATACAGCTTCAGAGATATTAAATGCTTTTTATATATATTTAATTATGCAAACAGTCATAACTTTCAGATTTTCATAAACATTCCAACAATCCATCAGTCTGGACAGAACTACATAGGTGTATATTAAAGCTTACAACAGGATGAACCAGAATGTGGTCTGGTTTGAATGGTAACTGAAATGGTAACTGAGATGAAGAAGGTTGTTAACAAACCTATAGAAAAATTAAAATGTACTGTGTTTACTACGAGGTGCCATTGTTAAGCTCAATCTGTATTAAACACCTCTGATGTTCACACTTCTATATGAACATTTATGGTGCTACTGATATGAACTGCATGACCAAAGATGTTGCTGACAGTACGGTATGAGTTTGATGGTAACCAAAGGATGTTTATAAAACTACAGAAAAAAAATAAAATATTGTGTGTTTGTTGTGGGTTGCCATTGTCAAGTTGAAGCTGTGCTGAACACTTATGAAATTTACACTTGTTCATTAGCATTTATGGTTCTACAGATATGGGCATTTGTTGGTACGATGAGCATATAACTTATTTTGGCAAAAGTCTCAGGAGGCAGCCAGTGTTCTTATGCTGGAAGTTATAGCCCAAGTTACAGAACTCCTGTACAGGTAAAAAGTAAATGGATAAGAAAGATAATGCTTAAGGGCAACTCAGAAAGATAATCAGGGACATAGAAATGCTGTACATGGATGGCACCAAATGACTGTCCTCCAACTAATGGTAAAATATCTCCTATTTAGACAAATAAGATTTCCCAGCAGTAGGCTATCAAGCCCTCTATAAACCTTTACTAATTGAGAGAAAAAATCATTCCCTCTTAGGAATGAAATCCTCAGACTCCAATTGATGCTGACTACTGGATATAAAATCTTTATTTTGTGTTAGCAAAGAAGATCCTGTCTAAGGGAAAGTTTGATGAACCGGTTCACTTTTCCTAATGTATTGAAAATCAAGGCTGTTTTGGTTAGTAAAGACTAATAAAATCACAAGAACTTATTTTTTTCTGTTAGTGCTTTTAAAAGGACATTCAAAACAAAGAAAACTGATAAAACACACTGGGTCTTCCCATAGCATCCTGGTGCCTTGTTCAGAATCTGGAATATGAGCATTTTTCTAGAATTCAAAAAGATCTCAAATGGGAGTCATCCACATGAACATCATTCTTGAAAAAGTGAAAGACTTATTTGCCATTGATGGTCTAAATTAACCACTCACCTTTGTCAGTTTGCTAATGTATTGCTTTTCCTGTCAGATGTATTGACGCTAATTGAAGGTCCATAGATGGTGCCAAATCCCACAATTACATGGCTAATCTACAAAAAATACTACAACCTTGTGGACTGTTTGTTGAAGTATCACATGACTATTGTACTATGAATGACTTCTCATAGAAACTACTGGTGAAAGACACTAACAAGACTTAATATCTCCTTCAGATAGATGTCAATTCCATTTGAGTAAGAGACAATTATATGAATTGTCAATAACTCCAAATGGGCTTCTAAACCTGAGTCTAAAGTATTATTTATGAGGACCTACATTAGGAAGGCTTCAGAAACTGCTTGACCAAATTCATGTTAGCTAAAGTCACCCATAATTTCAACTTCTGAATCAAATATGGTCATATTTAGAGAATCCTGTGAATGACCTCAGAATTTTCCAAAATAATGCTGAAACTTCCAATTTTGAAGTTTAAATATAAAAGAAAAAATATATAATAATGACTCACTGACAGAAAATCCCAAAGTAAAGAGCTGATGTGCTATATTTTATTGGGCCAACATCAGTTTTACAATACAGACTCAGACTTTCAAACTAAGATGAGCCCGTCATCAGGAGGTAATAATAGTTGCAATGTTTTAACACGGGTTTGTATCATAGGTTTTAAGGATCTCAGCTCACACTCTAGCCAATTGGAAAGGAACAGCATAATCTGTTCTCACTTGCTATGTTTAACTGGGTATTAAAGCACTGTCGCTTATTAGCTTCTAATGAAGGACTCATTGTAATCTGAAAGCTACAGTAGCAGTATTGTAAAACACAAACAGGTCAGACAAAAAGTACAGTTGTGTAAGTCCTACTTAGCCATAACAGTAGATGTTTGAATTTATTCACTGCTGTAGTAGTCTATCAGAAGTGTCCTGACAAGGACACAGCATCTGGTTAGCATGCCAAAGCTAAAATCCCCTTCCTCTCACTCACTCTCTCTGGCTGCTGACATGCTGCACATTTTTGGAGGAAAGTATATCAGCAGCCAAAGTGAGGTAAATCTTCAGGATTTTACTGCCCTAAGAAAGGAAGGAAGGTAGATTCATTCTGAGTTAACAACCAGTAATTAATAATAACCTTAAAAATCATCCAAACAACAACACCAAGAATAACTATAACAAAGGAGGTTGTGTCCCAGCTCAACTATCTACAAATGGGGGCTGGTGGGTGGATGCAGCTACTTCAGCAGTAAAGAAATTCAAACATTTACAGCTATGGGTAAATAAAACTTAGCAAACTGTAGTATCCTGTTCATTCTCACTTTTGGAATAGCCTATGGGAAGATTCCCAAAGCTTACTCTACCTTGGAGGATGAAGGATAGGGGTCCAGAAACCAACGGAGAATGGTCCTAGCAAAGCATGCCCTGGTCTAGTGAAAGAATCAAGTTTGTAGTGCTTCTACAGTCCACCCCTTTCCAGTATGCCATTGAAGAGGACAAGACCCTGGTAGAGTATGCCTTCACTTTTCCAGCGTAATTATACCATGATATGAATAGCAAAAACAATTACAGAGGATAACAGAGGACAACCATCTGGATATAGTCTGTTTAGACACAGGTTGCATTTCTTAGGCCCAGGATAGGAAACAAACAGCTGTTCATTTTTCTTAAAGGACTTAGTTCTGTCAATGTAGTACCCGAGCTGCTTGTGCACATCCAATGTACGTAGAATCTGTTCTCCCTTGTTTTTTGGCTATGGGAAGAAAACTGGGAGATTGATGTTTTATTCAAAGTAAAATCAGAAACAGTTTTAGGTATGAATGAAGGATTTGTGCATAATGCAACCCTATCCTTGTGGAAAACCACTTAGGGTTCATGCAGCATGAGAGCTTGTAACTCAGGTGCTCACCTTGCAGATGTTAGAGCAACAAGTAGAACAGTTTTCCAAGTACTGAACCACAAGTCAGCCTGAAAGGCCTGTTCAAAAGGAGCTAAATTTGCTTACAGGGGGGTTTCATATGCAACAGTCATTTCAGAAGGTCTTTGACAGCAAACATAGCAGAAAAGGGGGATACATAGGCAGACAAGCTGAGATGGCTGCAAGGTGCAACTTTATGTAAGCATATAACAAGCCATTTTTAAGTAATTAGCAAAAATATTTGAGAAACAGAGGTGTTACTTCCCTTTAAGGACCCCTGTGACTGGCAAAGTACCAATTAGAAAATCTTTTCCATTTGCCAACATAAGACTTTATAGTAGTAGGTAGTTTTACATCCAATCTATGTGCCAGGAGCATTTGATGGATACTAATGTTTATGAAAAAGTTGATAACTTTATGTATGAAAATGCATTAAAGGAGTATGATAATTTGTTGCACAAGGGCTACAAACCAGGCTATTTTTCTGAGGAAGACATCAAAAAAGTCTAATGCAGAAAATTGTAAAATGGCCTATTTGTATTGCCTTCCTAAGTTACATAAGGATCTTAGGCAGCCCCCAGGCAGGCCTATAGTTTCAGGACATAATTATTTCTTAAACAAAGTAGGACAGTTTCTTCACAGTTAGTTGTTTCCCAAAGTTTGCACCTTACCTTCATATATTCGTGATGTGTTTGACTTTCTGGAAAAAATAAGCATTATTAAGTGGGATTGTAACATGTTTTGGGTGACAACAGATGTAAAGAGTTTATACACCAGCATAGTTATGATATTGAGGCAATAAGATGCTTTTTGGGAAACAGTCCTGCTACAGAATATATTGTAGAGGTTACCCATTTCTGTTTAACAATTTTTTTTTTTAATTTAATAACGAGTTATACCATCAGAAACAAGGCGCTGCCATGGGGGCAACCTTTGCCCCCATGTATGCCAACATTATTATGGGCTTGTTCGAAAGGGAACATTTATATAGAAATTCTTTTTTTCATAAACATGTTGTCAAATATTACAGATTTATTGATGAACTCATTTTTCTGGTTGAGGGAGGAAAAGAATTAGTTGATGAATTTATACCTGACTTACTAAATAATAGATTTGGGCTAAAATTTGACAGTCTGAAAATTGGGGGTTGTGCCCCTTTTTTAGATGTCATAGTAGACCATTCAGATGAGAATGTTTTAAAAACTTCAGTCCATAGGAAATTTAGTGAAGGCACACAATTTTTGTATGGTGAAAGCTGCCATCCAACCCATACAATACAAGCTATTCCCTTTGGTGAATTTTTTCGCTTATATAAACTATGTAATACTGAAGAGTATCTCAAACAAGAACTAGATAAAACTATAGACATGTTTAAAAATAGGGGCTATGATGTGAAGACAATACATGACAGTTGGCAGAAATTCATACACAGAGTTAATGGATACCAGAAAAGTATCCAAGATGGACAATACACTGGGGCTGTGCATAAGAAAGAGACAAACAAAAATATATTTTTTGTTACAATATACAGTTGCCTTAGTTCCAAAACAATAGATCAAGTTAGATAGTTCTGGAAATGACATCTTTAAGTGATGCTTCAGAGTGGTTGAATAAAGAACTAGCATTTTCATACAGAAAAGGAAAAAGTATACAGAATCTTTTGTAAGAGGTAAATTCAGTATTCCATCTCCCAATATACCATGTAGTTTGACAATGTGTGGTACATTTGCTTGTGGCAAGTGCAGGGCTTGCAAGTATGTAATAAAAACCTTTCCTAGAATAAATGTTTCTTTTAGAACTTATGGCCATTTTACTTGCAATACTGAAGGTGTTATATATGCCTTGAGATGTCCCTGCAACAAATTTTATATTGGAGAAACAAAAAGGTGTTTTAAAACTAGAATTTTAGAGCATGTGAGGGATATTGCTAATACAAAAGCAGAGAGCTCAATAGCTGAACATTTTAGTTTGTTTCATGATGAAGAAAGTAAAGGGCTACAAGGCACTGTTTTGGAAAAATACAAATATTTAGATTTGATGTTTCTTTTATTAAGAAACAGTTGCTTTTAAAAGAACCTACTTACATTTTAAAATTTGACACCCTGTCTCCAAGGGGACTAAATGAAGAATGTAACTGGAGAGTACTTCTTTAATTGTATGATTGCTTAATTGATGTATTTGTATGTGTATATCTATATATGGGGCAAGTTTTTTACTTTGTATTATACTCCTTGAAGGCTTTGGCCGAGACGTCAGAGTTTCATTAAATTTGTTGGATACACTGGTGGTTGTTTTTTTGCTACAAGGCAACTTTTTATTTTGTGCATCAGTTGGTTAACCATTTGGATATAGTCTGTTTAGACACATGTTGGAATTTCTTAGGCCCAGGATAGGAAACAAACAGCTGTTCAGTCTTCCTAAAGGACTTAGTTCTGTCAATGTAGTACCCGAGCTGCTTGCGCACATCCAGTGTATGTAGAATCTGTTCTCCCTTGTTTTTTGGCTATGGGAAGAAAACTGGGAGATTGATGGCTTTATTCAAGGTAAAATCAGAAACAGTTTTAGGTAAGAATGAAGGATTTGTGCATAATGCAACCCTATCCTTGTGGAAAACCACTTAGGGTTCATCCAGCATGAGAGCTTGTAACTCAGGTGCTCACCTTGCAGATGTTAGAGCAACAAGTAGAACAGTTTTCCAAGTACTGAACCACAAGTCAGCCTGAAAGGTTTGCTCAAAAGGAGCTAAATTTGCTTACGAGGGGTTTTCATATGCAACACCCCTTTCAGAAGCTCTTTGACAGCAAACATAGCAGAAAAGGGGGATACATACACGCACAAGCTGAGATGGCTGCAAGATGCAACTTTATGTAAGCATACAACAACCCATTTTTAAGTAATTCACATAAATATTTGAGAAACAGACGTGTTACTTTCCTTTAAGGACTCATGTGACTGACAAAGTACCAGTTAGAAAATCTTTTCCATTTGCCAACATAAGACTTTATAGTAGTAGGTTTTCTTGCCCCCTTTTGTACCTGCTGCTTGTCCTCATGAAAAACGTGCCTAAAAGATAGTAAAAACAAATCATCTAGACCTTCAGTTGTAGTTAACTTCGGGGCATAAAAAACTTTCCTTGTGCTGTGTGAGTTGATCCAGTCTATGAGGAATCTTCTAGTAGTTGCTGTTGACCAATTCTATAAGAAGGCAGAAAGTACAGTTTTGTACCTACCATAAATGTAGATGTCCGAACTGGATAGCATCTGCAGTCATAACAACTGGGTTGTCCTGTCGTCAGGCAGCCCTTCAGTCGGCCGGATTCCAAAGTCCGGGTCCGGCTTCGGCTGATGTCGCACTTCACCCGACGTCATCTCTGTTGGTCTTCGGGTATAAAGGCATCAGCCAACGCCATTTTCCTCAGTGTTTCTTGCCCCAGATGCCAGTAGCCCTCTTGAAGGCTAAAATTTGGATAAATGCCAATGTTTCCGAAAAGATAGAGGTAAACACACAAATAAGCATGTATGTACATATATACAAACAAATACACCATGAAAGACTCCCCCCCATCAGCTAGCTATTAGGAGGGTAAACACCCTAGGAGTACCGCAGAGGGAAGGAGGGAGGGCAATCCTGACTGCAGATGCTATCCAGTTCGGACATCTACATTTATGGTAGGTACAAAACTGTACTATGTCCTTCATGGATGCATCTGCAGTCATAACAACTGGGTAGAATACCATAGCCAACTAGGGGAGGAGGATAAAAGTAGATTATGGTGTGTTTAGGATCCCTTGCAGTACAGCAGTGGCAAACCCTGCTCGGGATCTGGAATATAGAGGCAAATTATAATGCTTGGCAAATGTATGCACGGAGGTCCAAGTAGCCGCCTCAATAATGTCTTTGGTTGCCACTCCTCGTAAGAAGGCTGTGGTAGTGGCTGTTGCCCTTGTAGAATGAGGTCTTATATTCTGTGGAATTGGTTTTCCATGGAAGGAGTAACAGAATCGTATGCAATTTCCTATCCATTTGGAGATTGTCTGTTTGGAAATAGCTTTTCCTTCCCTTCCTGTTGCATAGGCTACAAAAAGTTGGTCAGTCTTTCTGCTACTTTTTGTTCTGTCCAAGTAGTAGCGTAGCTGTCTATGTACATCCAAGGTATGCAGTATTCTTTGCCCTCTGTTTTGTGGGTTGGGAAAGAAGGTAGGTAGGTGGATTGCCTGGTTTAAAGACACTCTGGATACCACCTTAGGCATAAATGTAGGATTAGTCCTCATGGACACTCTATCTTGGTGGAAGATTAGGAAGGGTTGCACTGCCATTAAGGCCTGTAGTTCTGAAACCCTCCTTGCTGAAGTAATTGCCAGTAGGAAAGCAGTTTTCCATGACAGGTGTTGTAGGTCTGCTGTTGCTGCTGGTTCAAAGGGTGATAGTGTCAACTTTTCTAGCACAAAGTTTAAGTCCCAAGCTGGTAATGGTGGTTTCCTTGGAGGTTTTACATTCTTGATTCCTCTGAGGAACTGCCTGAGCAGAGGGTGCGAAAAAACAGGTGGATCAAAGCTGTATTCTGCTGAAATAGCTGATGCATGTATCTTGATGGAGGAGTAGGACAGGCCTGAATGAAGAAGTTCAGCCAGATACTCCAGAATGTTAGGCATATCTATGTTTGACACATCTTTTCCTCTTTCAGTACTCCAAATGACAAACCTTTTCCATTTTCCAGCATAGTTCCTTCTTGTTGAAGGTCTGCGTGCTTCAAGAATAATGTCTTTAACTCTTTGGGAAAGTTCTGGATTAGCTGCTGCTATGTGATGTTCCATGCAGTCAGTTGCAACGTTTTTAGGTTTGGATGTATGGTGCTGTAGTTGTTCTGAGTTAGCATCAAAGGCATCAGGGGTATTGGCCACATATTGTTCCGAGACATGCTCCTCAGCAGTGGATACCAGTGTTGTCTTGGCCAGTTTGGAGCTATCAGGATTATCCTTGGACGTTCTTCCTTGATTTTTAGTAGTACTTTGTGTATCAAGGGGAGAGGTGGGAATGCATATGCTGTTAGGCCTTTCCAGCTGAAGGAGAGCGAATCCACTTTCCATGCTAGTGGGTGGAATGTCCTTGTGCAGAATTTTTTGAGCTGGTGATTGAGAGGTGATGTGAATGGATCTATCTGAGGCATTCCCCATTTCTTTGAGATGGTCTTGAAGATGTCCGGGTGCAGCTTCCATTCGTGGGCATCCGATGTGGTTCTGCTTAATATGTCTGCTAGAGTATTTTCTTTTCCCGGTACAAATATTGCCTGTAACTGGATGTTGTAGCTGAGTGCCAGGGTCCACAGCTCCAAAGTCATTCTGCATAGGGGGTATGAATGAGTGCCTCCCTGTTTGTTGATGTACCACATGACTGTGGTGTTGTCTGTCCTTATCATCAACTGGCCCTCTTTGAGAAATGGTCTGAATTTTTGGATTGCCAGTTTTACTGCCAGCATTTCTTTTAGGTTGATGTGCAGGTGAAGTTGATCCTGTGTCCACAATCCTTGCACGCATTTGTCCTGCATGTGGGCCCCCCAATCCTAGGTCTGAAGCGTCTGTTGTGATGGTCTGGCTTGCTTGACATCTGCGAAAGGGTAGGCCTGGGTTTGACTGGCATGCCTGAGCCCACCATAGGAACTCCTGTTTTAAGCATGGAATTAGTGGGATTTCTGTTTCTAGGCTGTGTCTGTGTTGGGACCATAAATTCTTTAGGTACCACTGTAGTTTTCTCATATGTAGTCTGGCAAATGGGACCAAGATTATGCATGATGCCATGAAGCCCAAGGCCTGCAGTACTTTTCTTGCTGTTAACTTGTTCAGTTTTGTTAGTGCCAAGAAGTAAAGAGGGAGTTCTTTTGTTTTTCTGTAGTTAGGAATGCCATTTGTTTTACTGTGTCCAATTCAGCCCAAGAATGTCCTTGTTTGGGATGGTATCAGCCTTGACTTTTGTAAATTGACTGTGTATCCCAGTGCTTGTAGCAAGTAAATGACCCTTTGTAAATCTGTTGTCAGCTTGCTTTTGTTGTCCCCTTGTAGCAGGCAGTCGTCCAGGTATGGGTAAATTTGAATTCCTGTAGTCTGCAATGGGCGATTACTGATGCCAGGCATTTTGTGAATACTCTGGGCGCAGTAGATAAGCCAAAGGGCAATGCTGAGAATTGATAGTGCTCTGATCCTGCAAGAAATCGGAGGTATCTTCTGCAGATTGGTCGAATGGGGACGTGCAGGTATGCCTCCTTGAGATCTAGAGTTACCAGCCAACACTCCTTGCCCAGCATGGGAAGAAGTTGCTGTAGGGTCAGCATTTTGAATTTTGGGACAATGATGTATGTATTTAAGGTGGACAGGTCGAGAATTGGTCTCCAACTTTTTTCCTTTCTTGGAACTAGGAATAGTCTGGAGTAGAACCCTTTCCTTGCTCTGCTGTTGGCACTCTTTCCACAGCTCTCATGTTTGCTAACTCCATTATCTGCTGTAGAGCCTCTGTTTTTTGATTTGGAGGTAGATTTGGCATTCCTCTTTTGACTGGTAAAGTGTGGAAGTGGAACCGGTAACCTTGATCTATGGTTTGTAAAATCCACTTGTCTTTTGTTATGTAGTGCCAGTTCTTTGAAAATAAGGTTAACTTTCCGCCTAGAGGAGCTGCTATTTGTTCCCTGGTAGGCGGACTTAGGGTTAAGTCACTGTGGTTGTGTTGATGTAGTGGCAGTGGTTGTGTCTGTGCCTCTGTTGTTACCTTGCCACTGTCGTCCTCTGTAGGCACCTCCTCTGGTTTGGTTTCTGCCTCTGGAGCGTCTATTCCTGCCCCTTTGAGATCTTGTGGAGTCAGGAAAGGACCAATTTTGGCAGGCCAGTTCCTGCTAAATCTTGGGGTTGAACCTGCAAGAAATCTTTAACCGTTTGAACAGATTTTGCCTTTTCTTCCATTTTCTTCATAACCTGCTGGGCAGGTGTACCAAACAAACTTGTCTTATCCATAGGAGCATCTAGCAACTTAGCTTTAACATGATCCGGTAAAGCTTGTTCCTTTAGCCATGCATGCCTTCTTATCACTGTGCCAGTCATGGCTGATCTAAATGAAGCCTCCAGTGCATCATAGCCACATTTTAAGGAATGGTTGCTAACCTGTTGTATGTTATTTACCATTTCTAATACATATTTCTTATCAAGAGATTCATCAGTGGTTAGCTTTTTAGTTAACTGATCAAGCATAAACTCTTGGTATTGTATCATGTGAAACTGACAGTTTAAAGCTCTAGCTGAGAGAGTAGCTGAAGTGTAAACCTTTTACCCCATCTGTCTAATGACCTTGCTTCCCTTTCAGAAGGAATAGGGTTTTTAGCTATGGTCGCTACTGCCTTGGGACCCTGAGATATAGTTTCGGGTCTGCAAGTGGGGCCTTGTAAAGGTGGTGATGAGTATCTGGCACCCTGTAAAATCTGTCTGGTTTGGCAGGGGCTGGGGGTAAAGAATCTGGAGCGGAGCAGACATCATTGAAAGCATCATCCACCACAGAGAGAACAGGAGGTATAGCTAAGGGCCTGTGCTGTGGAAGGTGCAGAAAGGTCCTAAGTCTTTTCTGGAGTCTGAAAAATCCTGTTGCTGCCATTGGAACTGCTCTCGCATGGCATGTAAGGTTTCCCCAAAGGAGAATTCTTCTGGTGGGGAAGCAGCTGGAATGAATTCTTCAGCATCAGAATCTTCAAAATTGGAGAAAGGAGCCTCTGGCTGGTCAGTTATGTCTGATTCATCAGCAGAATCATCAGAGGAAACTGGCTCAGGGGGCTCTGCCCTAGGTCTCTTCTCAGGGGGCTGAGAGACCCTGTCTGGGTGAGATTGAGATCCTCTAATTAATGAAATTAAATCTTCTGCCAAAGTAAGCATTTGAGAACTAGAAGAGGGCCTGGTTGTGGGGGGTTTAACAGGCACTGTTTTAGTAGTTTTGGCTGCTTTAGCCCTGGCGAAGGCCTTAATGGACATGGCTGCTGGAGGCCTAGCAGCACCACGTGCTGGGGTAGAGACATCCAAGGGGATGGTGTCTGATAAGTCAGTGGTAACCACCGTAGTGGGTAAAGTTTCTGAGGCCGATTCCAGAATGGTAGCAGGGGCCTCAGTTGTAGATATAGATTCAGCTGTAGTTTGATCAGTTTTCTCGGTTTCGGCCGAAACCGAGACACTCGCGGTTTGCTTAACCATGGTTTCGTCCGAAACCGCGGACCGCGAATGTCGGTCTTTATCTTTGCGTTTTTTGGCAGATTGGGTAGTCGGAGGATCCGACGGCATAATATACTCAAAATCAGAACCGAAAAACTGTTCTGCAAACTCCGACCGACGCCTAAGCGTTCGTCGGTTGAAGGAAGCACAGGCCGAACAGGCTGCTACGTCGTGGGCTGGGCCTAAACAAGGCAGACAATAAGAGTGGAAATCTTTATGAGGTATTTGTTTCCCACAGGTTAAACAATTATTAACTTTTTCTGACATCGGCTGAGGCAAGAAAGAGTCCCCAACGGGGTACTTAGCTTTAGAAGTCTTCGAAGTAGTATTCGGTAGAAGTAATCTCTGGATCCGTCCGACTGGCACTTGCGAACAGCTTCTGCTTCGGGCGCCACGCAGCAAGAAAGACTGAGGAAAATGGCGTCGGCTGATGCCTTTATACCCGAAGACCAACAGAGATGACGTCGGGTGAAGTGCGACATCAGCCGAAGCCGGACCCGGACTTTGGAATCCGGCCGACTGAAGGGCTGCCTGACGACAGGACAACCCAGTTGTTATGACTGCAGATGCATCCATGAAGGACATCCAATTTTGCCTTGGCCAAAAGGGAGTAACTACAATGATTTTTGGAAATTATTTCTGAATCTTTAGGAGTACCTCGAAAAATCACTGAAAAGGGTAGAAAAGAATACAGGAACATTCACAACCAAGGGAATAATACAGCATCTCTTCTCCATAACTGGATGCAAGGATGTCTCAAACTGAATTTTTCTAGTTGTCTGTTTTGTAAGTAGGCAAACAGATTCATATGAAGTATTCCCCATATCGGGACAAAGTCCTGGAACATGCCTGTATTGAGTTTCCACTCATGAGGGTCTGTCCAGGATCTGTCTGTCTGTCTGCCACTATGTTTTGCTCCAATGGAATGTAGTAGGCCTGAAGAGTAAGAGAATGCTTAGGATCCAATTTCCACGACATCACTGCCATCTGGAAAACAGGGTATGATCTTGCACCGGTAGCCATTTGAAATGCTGGGACTTGCTAAAGTGAATACTGAAGTACAGAGACTGAAGGGCTGAAAAATCAGACTTACATACATTAAGTCCAAGATGCCATTTCTCAGAATATTCCCTTTCTCTAAAGTATTGCAATCTCAAAGTTGGTACGGGGTGTGGAAGGGCTTGCCACTCACAAGGGGGTTACAAAGGGGGCTTGCACCCCTTCCTGCAAAAAGTTTAAAGAAGAGCACTTTTCAAGATTCAAGATTCGCTCTTCTGTTTTCAGTCTTTTTTTTTTTTTTTGGTTTGTCGGTACCAACATTTCAATAGGGAGTCTATTGTACCAATCTGTCTGTTGAGATACCACATCACTGTGATGTTGTTTGTAACCAACTGGAAAGGGCCCAGAGCCCATACACTGTGTAGAATTTTCAAAGGATGAATCACTGCTAGCATTTTTTAATGCTTATGTGCTTTGACCTGTCTGTGGAGCCTCACAAACCTTGCACTTTTACTCACATGGAAACTGCACCAAAGCGTAATCTGAAATGTCTGTCTAAACAGATTTAACTGGAGTTGAAAGAGAAAAAATGAGTCCTGGATTTAGAGCCATTTGATCCCTCTCCCACTGTAATTTCCACCTTACAAACTCCAGCACAGGAATCGGAATGTCCAAGAAGTATAGGTGCTGGGTCGAACAAAAAAAAATTAAGGTACCACTGGCTTTTTCTCATGTGTAATCTGGTAAAGTGATATCATGAGGATCATGGATGCCATGAGGCCTGGAATTCTGAGAAATTCTCTTGCAGGAGCCTGAAGCTGTTGAGAAAAACTCAGGAAGATTTTCTGGTAAGCTATTACCTTTTGTTTTGGAAGGGAGTCCATTTGCCCAAGTGTATCTACCAGACACCCTAAAAAGACAATTCCACGAGAGGGTGTGACATAAGACTTTTGGAGGTTCAAGTGTAATCACAGCTGGTTATACACCTTTGTTTAGGTTTCAAGACTGAACAAATAAATAAGTCATGTGAATAAGGAAAATGTGGATGCTCTGCAATCTGCAGTGAACCATCACTGGGATTGAGCATGTTGTGAACACTTGATGTGCAGAGGAGAGCCCAAAGGTAAAGCAGAAAACTGATAATGTGACCAGATACAGTAAAACTTAGATATTTCCTGAATGAAACTGTGAACAACTGGTATGTGATGGTATGCTGCTTTGAGATCTAGTGTTACCATAGGACAATTGTCTGGAAGCAGCATATGCACTGACTGTAGGGATCTTGAATTTTGGAACTTTCACATGAAGATTGAGAAAAGACAGATCTAACACAGGTTTCTACATGAGCTCCTTCTTTGGTAACAAAAATACCTTAGAATAAAAACCTTTACCCATGTGATTTATAGGTACTGGTTCCTGTTCTATGACACCTGCTTCTGGAATATGTTATAGCAGTGGTGGAAATAAGTCTGTATGCTTGAGTGGATTCCCCCTGAAAGAAGGAGGAGAGTCCATCCACAGCCAAGTGAATCCTTCTTGAATCACCTTCAACACCCATCTATCTCAAACCGTCTGTCCCCAGGCTAAGGGGTTGAGGATCAGTCGGTATGACAGAGGTAGGGAAACTGGGTTAGGAGGTGTGGGAGATTCCCAGCATAGTTATTCATTAACTGGAGTTTGACTCTTTTTAGGGAAAGTTACTTATTTTGTAGAAGACAAATTCACAAACCCAGAAGTACACAAAATGAGGCAGATGATAAAACAGCACCACAGTATAAATCCACTCAAAATGTATTAGTTAAGCACACGCTTTCGTCAAAAAATATATATGACTTCATCAGAACAATGAATGCATAGAACCCTCAGTTTAAATGCCCTTCCCCAGCAACAATTATTATATCACATCCTTAACAATTAACTATTTAAAAGCAATACACATGTAAAAATGTAAAAACCTAGTATGCTATACAGAACAATCCATCATGAATTGAACTATAAATATTACATAAAATACAACGATTTAAGTTTCAACAGGGACATAATACTAATCCTTTCATTAAGGCCAGGACTGACATTGGCATTCAACTTTATTTGCCACTTTAGTTCTAAAAATTCCAAATATTCTTCTACTGGCCACCCCCCGGGACCTCAAATCAGCATGGTCTATCGCAGAAAACTTGAATTTATGTGTGGGAAACATCGGAACATGATTAAATAAAGCATTTTTATCATTACTCTGTATAATATTGTATAAATGTTCATATACCCTATGTTTAAGAGCCCTTTTTGTTTTTCCCACATAAAATCCATCACAGGAATCACATTTAGCAATATAGACCACCCCTTTCGAGAAACAATAGTACTTCTTCTTGGGGTAAATGACCCCAAAATTCTTAATATAAACATTGTCACTGTCCAATATGTGGGAATATTTGTACACCTACCAAATTTGAAACAACCACTATCTTTGTATACCATCCTAGTTGTTTCTGACACACTTTTAAAGCATGTATCCTTCTTATATACTATAACTGGTTTGTCACCCAAGGTCCTATTAACCTCATTATCTGAGGTGAAAAACGTCCAAAATTTCTCTATGATATTCCTAATATCATAGAAATTAAGAGTATAGGGAATAACAAGGACCCTTGAAAATGTGCCCTGTGTGTCCCTGCTTGGGCTAACAACTGTCTCTGCCACATTAAACAAGGGCTTGACAAATGTTCCTGATTGCCTTTTAAATTTGACCTCATTTTCTATTGTATTAGCAAATTCCAAGGGATAGCCCCTTCTTATGAGCATCCCACTTAAAATCTCACACTCTCTTTGAAAATCAGCCTCCTCAGAGGTCATTCTGGCAATTCTGACATATTGCCCCTTAACCATTGCCCTTTTTTTGATGCACAGGGTGCCAGCTTCCAAAGTGCAATAGTGTGTTTGAATAAGTAGGTTTTCAGTACAATGTTGATATAAAAGTCTTTCTCGTGTAATCTTTTACAATAGTCACATCCAGAAAATTGAGCTTATTGTCATCTTTACTAACTGTAAATTTTAAAAAATCTGTAGTGGTGTTAATATAGGTTACAAACTCATTCAACCTTTCCATACTAGCTTTCCACAGAAGGACTATATCATCCAGGTAGTGACCATATAGAGCCCACAACTCTCTGAATTTCAAGTTCATAATAAATCGGTTTTCCCAGTGGGCCAGGACTATGTTGACAAATGCTGGCGGACAACATGCTCTCATGGCCACCCCCTGTCTTTGCCTAAAAATATGCCCTTCAAAAGTCAAATGTTGTTTTCTAGAACAAGTTTCATGCAGGTTCTTAAAGTTAAAATTGTGTTATGCCCCATTTCTGTGTTGAAGCACAGATAGTCATAGAACCATTCCAACCCATTTGTGTGTGGTATCACAGAAAACAGGTCCTTAATATCCATGGTGACCATGATCAAACTGTTGTGATACATTTCAGGTCTGATTTTACTTAAAAAGTCCCATGAATCCTTAATGACCCATTTTCTTTGATCCAAGCTACATTTGACTTTACTGTCAATATACCTAGCTAAGCAGAAGGTTTTAGATGCCTTTGCATCCACAATTAGATGAAGGGGTGGGTTACTAATAGATTTGTGGGTCTTTGGAATGCCAAAAATAGTTGGCATCCTTGGGCATTTCAAATACAAAAAATCATGAGTTTCCAAACATATTTGCCCATTAAGCAAAAGTTCATCCACTGTAAGGTCAATATTCTTATAGGCAATGATCATTTCATTAATAGAAGCTTCTACATAAGTGTCACTGTACAATAAATCAAACATTCTGCTATTATAATCAGCACCATTCATGATAACAAGCCCCCCACCCTTATCAGGCTTCATTACCCTTAAAGTTTGGTTACAAATAATGTCCTGTAGTAGTCGCCATTCTACCTTGTCCAAGTTACTAGGGACCCCCTTGTGATTAGACTTAAGTAGTGCTCTAATCTCATTGTCACACAAGGCTTCATATAAAGTAACCAACGGGTGGGTAAGAGGAATAAAAGTACTAGGTCTGTGTGGTATAACAGTAGTTTCCATGTGTGAGTTGTTACCAAAAAACAAATCCAAATTCAGTTTTCTGCTGAACAATTTTAAATTCAATATAGTGCCCACCAAGTCAGCATTCCTACCAGGGACAAAATTCAGGCCCTTGGAAAATAAATTAGCCCATCCACATCGACTTTAACCTCACTGTAGTTGTAAATAGTAAAGTCCCCATCAACATTTTTTATAGTGTCAACATGTTCTACTGTCTGCGATAGGCTCACGTTCTCCCCCTCCATTGCTCCTGGTAGTTCTCCTGCCCATACCTGTAACCACCAGGTCTCATCTCTTCCTGATTCCTGATCCTTTCGGACCTCCATAATGGTGGGGGGTCTAAAGGGACATCCCTGTTTAAATACTCTTCAACTTCAACATTTTATGTTTATGTATAGCATTGCCAGAATGACCTCTGAGGAGGCTGATTTTCAAAGAGAGTGTGAGATTTTAAGTGGGCTATCCCTTGGAATTTGTTAATACAATTGAAAATGAGGTAAAATTTAAAAGGCAATCAGATATATTTGTCAAGCTCTTGTTTAATGTGGCAGAGACAGTTGGTAGCCCAAGCAGGGACACACAGGGCACATTTTCAAGGGTCCTTGTTATTCTCTATACTCTTTAATTTCTATGATATTAGGAATATCATAGAGAAATTTTGGATGGTTTTCACCTTAGATGACGAGGTTAATAGGACCATGGGTGACAAACCAGTTATAGTATATAAAAAGGATGCATGCTTTAAAAGTTTGTTGGAAACAAGATAGTGGTTGTTTCAAATGTGGTAGATGTACACAATGTTCCCACATATTGGACAGTAACAATGTTTATATTAAGAATTTTGGGGTCATTATTAAACAGAATAATGATGAAAATGCTTTATTTAATCATGGTCAGATGTTTCCCACATAAATTCAAGTTTTGTGCAATAGACCATGCTGATTTGGGGTCCCGGGTGAGGGTGGCCAGTAGAAGAATATTTGGAATTTTTAGAACTAAAGTGGCAAATAAAGTTGAATGCCAATGTAAGTCCTGGCCTTAATGAAAGGATTAGTATTATGTCCCTGTTGAAACTTAAATCGTTGTATTTTATGTAATATTTATAGTTCAATTCATGGTGGAATTTTATGTATAGCATACTATGTTTTTACATTTTTACATGTGTATTGCTTTTAAATAGTTAATTGTTAAGGATATGATGTAATAATTGTTGTTGTGGGAGGGTATTTAAACTGAGGGTTCTATGCATTCATTGTTCTGATGAAATCATATAAATTTTTTTTCAAAAGCGTGTGCTTAACTAATAAATTTTGAGTGGATTTATACGTATCCATGGTGCTGTTGGTCAGCTTTCTAAAACCACGGCTGTTTTGGATTTGCAGACTTTGACTGAGACATTGGCTTTCTTATCAGCTTCGGTAAGAGACCTTAATCTCAAAGTGGATGACTTGTTGCACAAACAAGGCAACAATGCTACTATAGCTGTTCAAACTAATTGGAACACAGAGGGGGCACATTAGCAGTCTCCTGAGCCCTCTTTAATTACCCCAGCACAGAGACAGCATTGCTATGACAATGGAACACAAGGAAGTAATGGCGGCTTGAACGCATTGTGTGATAAGCCAAGGACTAGTTAGCTGACTAAGCCGAGAGGCACTGACATCATTTTGGTGTCTTTTCCACTGAGCAATGGCTTAGGAACGAATTAAACCTTGTTGATGATGATGTGAACACTATGGAGGAAACGGCTGGGTCTTTAGACCAACAACTTAAGCAGTTCCAGGACTTGGTACATAAATACAAAAAATTACAATTGGAAAATTCATATTTACAGGAGTGTGTGAATCATGAGCAGGTGCCAAAGGGGCTAACACTCTGGAAATTTCCCACTGGACTTATCAAGCACTCGCAGCTGCATATGGACTTGATCGGATTTTTTAACAGGCAAGGCTGTGAGCTTTTGAAACTATTGATAACTGACAATAATAGGAAAATGGCATTATTAATTATGGCCATTGATAAAATTGAAGCAAATGTTAAAAATGACTTGCTGTTTGAATGTGAAAAGAAAGAGTTTTACAATATTTTTAAAATTGTTGACAGTGGTTTAATTGATCTTAAAGCGAGGAAACAATGTAAATTAAGGAGGGGCAAGGAGAATTACGAGGCAGGGAGGGCATATCCTGACACCCCGGAGGGCCAGCAGGCCCGATATTGTGATAGACCACATGTTGAAGGCAATGAGGGTGATGGTGAAAATGTTGAAGTTGAAGAGTATTTAAACAGGGATGTCCCTTTAGACCCCCCACCATAACAGAGGTCTGAAAGGATCAGGAATCAGGGAGAGATACGACCTGGTGGTTACAGGTATGAGCAGGAGCAATGGAGGGGGAGAAAGCGACCCTATCGCAGACAGTAGAACTTGTTGACACTATAAAAAATGTTGATGGGGACTTTTCTATTTATAGCTACAGTGACGTTAAAGTTGATGTGGAGTGGGCTAATTTATTTTCCAAGGGCTTGAATTTTGTCCCTGGTAGGAATGCTAACTTGGTGGGCACTATATTGAATTTAAAACTGTTTAGTAGAAAACAGAATTTGGCTTTGTTTTTTTGGTAACAACACACATATGGAAACTACTGTTATACAACATAGACCTAGTACTTTTATTCCTCTTACCCACCCGTTGGTTACTTTATATGAAGCCTCGTGTGACAATGAGATTAGAGCACTACTTAAGTCTAATCACAAGGGGGTCCCTAGTAACTTGGACAAGGTAGAATGGCGACGACTACAGGACATTACTTGTAACCACACTTTAAGGGTAATGAAGCCTGATAAGGGTGGGGGGCTTGATATCATGAATGTTGCTGATTATAATAGCAGAATGTTTGATTTGTTGTACAGTGACACTTATGTAGAAGCTTCGATCAACAAAATGAGCATTGCCTATAGGAATACAGACTTTACAGTAGATGAACTTTTGCTTAATGGGCAAATATGTTTGGAAACTCATGATTTTTTGGGTCTGAAATGCCCAAGGATGCCAACTATTTTTGGCATTCCAACGACCCACAAATCTATTAGTAACCCACCCCTTCATCCAATTGTTGATGTGAAGGCATCTAAAACCTTTTGCTTAGCTAGGTATATTGACAGTAAAGTCAAAAGTATCTTAGATCAAAGAAAATGGGTCATTAAGGATTCATTTTAAGTAAAATCAGACCTGAAATGTATCACGACAGTTTGATCATGGTCACCATGGATATTAAGGACCTGTTTTCTGTGATACCACATACAGATGGGTTGGAATGGTTCTATGACTATCTGTGCTTCAACAAAGAAATGGCGCATAACACAGTTATAACTTTAAGAACCTGCATGAAACTTGTTCTAGAAAACAACTTTTTGACTTTTGAAGAGCATATTTTTAGGCAAAGACAGGGGGTGGCCATGGGAACTTAAAATTCAGAGTTGTGGGCTCTATATGGCTACTACCTGGATGATATAGTCCTTCTGTGGAAAGGTGGTATGGAAAGTTTGAATGAGTTTGTAACCTACATTAACACCACTACAGATTTTTTTAAATTTACAGTTAGTAAAGATGATAATAAGCTCAATTTTTTGGATGTGATTTAATAATTGTTGCTGGGGGAGGGTACTTAAACTGAGGGTTCTATGCATTCATTATTCTGATGAAGTCATATATATTTTTTGACAAAAGCATGTGCTTAACTAATAAGTTTTGAGTGGATTTATATGGATTTATACGTATCCATGGTGCTGTTTGAAAGTTACTTATTTTATTTGGTTTGGAAAAGTTATCCTCCTGCCATTTTATTTATATATTTATTTACAGACATTTGTTTACCAGAACGTCTGCCTGGGTAGGTGCCCATGGCCTGAGAAGAAAAGCACCAAAGTATTACAAAAACATTTTAAAAACAATAATTTTACAGGCTTCAAAAATAATACAGAAACATCTAGAGTTGAAATGATTATACCAAGTTAGATATAATGTGAAAATATTGGTTAACAATAAATACAACTTGTATGAGAATTATGTAATATTTAGATAAATTAAAGATAAGTTAGTATAATATAAATGGGAATTGCAATATGGAGTGAGTGAAAAAAAAACATGGTTATAGCATATTTAGAGAGTCAGGGGAAGAAAATGATTGAAATAAGGAAGTGAGTGAAGAAGGGAGAGTAAGGAGGTGTAAAGTATCAATAGGTACTATTAATTTGAGAGGCTGCTTGTTCGGGTAGGATTTCTGTTTTTTCTGCCCACTAAAGGATTGAGAAGTGACCTGGGTAACTGGAAATCTAGGAAATTCTTTGGATCAATTTACCTCTGTCATCCCACTGTCTAGGGATCTGTGTGACAACAGGCCCAAATACCAAATCCAGCATAAGTAGAGAATTAAGAATAGCAGACTTCCAATCATCAGAAAAATTATAATTATGCAATCAAACAAATCTTCTCAACATCATGGAAGAAGCAGAAGCTCTAGGCACAATGTCAGCACAATCATACACACTTCTCAAAGCATGTTTAGAAACTTGTATCATGTTAGAAATAATCTGATTCAAATATGACCTGCATTCTGGAGACAATAAAGCTGCAAATTCTTCCAAAAAACTTTCAAATATAGCCTTGATAAATCAAGATCCTAAAGATTAATGAGATGGAAGCAAACATTCTCTTAGCTTGCTTGTCTAGCCACTTGCCCTTCTTGTCGGGGGTACTGGGTTAGAGGAAGCCAGAAATTTATTGTTAGCTTGTTGCTTCTGAAATTATTGCAGTAGGGTCAGCTGGCATTTAAGAATAAATATAACATCCTATACCACTAATCAGCTTTCTTTGAAGCTACAGCCAGTAAATCAGGAGCCTTATAGGCAGCTGTAATGTCCCTTCACTGTCCCAATAATTAAGGAGCCTCCATCCTCACCACTAACACCAGTGAGGGATGTGCACATTGGGAGGATGACAGGTACACACACAGTAAAGTACAATTTCCCTTAAGAGCAAACAGAGATTACAGTCAGTCTGGGGCTGGTTTCTCCCTCTCTCTCCAGATCCCCAATAAGACTCCCCACGGGCACAGCTATAGGGTTAAGATCTCAGCCGAGTGGCCAAGTCAAAACCTCCAGAACCCTCTCTGTCCAACCAGTGCTTCGTGTCCCTGCCCAAGTAGCTGACACACACACTTTGAAATTTGATTTATATACAAACATACAGACACTCTGGGGAGGGCTGGCACAGGTTCACTAGCTATGCCTCCTTCTGCCCAGACTATACAGTAGTACCACCTGCCACCAACCACCCTTATCAGCAACTATAAGGCCCTTACCAAAGGGTGCCCAATCTTACTGTGTAATGTTACTATTATCCAAATGGTAAGTGAGACTAAGACTTGAAGGCTATTTAGGAGTGGCTTGTACAGTATCACCAAATACAAATACTCTAAGAGCTGATATATCTCTACACAAACTAGCCACAATTAAAAGGTTTAAATATATTTAATAATAAATAATAAAAGCACAAGACAATGCTCATTAGCTCAACACAGTGATGATAGAGTTCAGAATCACAGGAAATATTTTAAAACAACATTGAAGAACAGTCTCACATAAATACAGAAAACATCTAGACTACTCTTGCTATATTCCTAATTGTCTCTAAGAGATACTATGCCCTAAATGTCTTATTTACAGAGTCAGGCAGATATAGATGAGAAGTGCTGAAGAGATGTTTACAGGTCCACAACAAAATGCAAAATGCACTGAATTTCTCTCTGAGATAGTTCTTAAATTAATAATACACATTGCTGCTGGGTTAGCTAGATGACATCACTATTTGACACATGCATCTAGTTCCCAGGCTAAGCAGATACTAACAGAATTTAACATGCCTCTGTCAAAATACTTATCTTTTATATGTACAGCTGCTAGGAAGTCACAGAGCAATACAAAAAAGCTTTACATGTGAAACCTAGTTACCTCTGTCTTAAGACAACAGAAAGAAACTCTAGCTGTAGACATTCTGTCTCTTAGCTGAGATAAACTAATTTTATACACATCGTAAAATTCTTTACATATTTTCTTAGAGTTTGCAAGTTAACGCTGTATATTCCAGCCTTTACCATCAATGCATACATTTACATAGGCATGTAGTTTATACACATTTCTTCTCTTTTCCAGCAGGGTGCACCGTGGTTACTATCTTGAAGCTCAGTGCAGAACATGCACAAAATAATGTATGTCCAAAAGCTCGAAAGGAACGAAACAGTCCAGAATGGCTTAAATGAGACTTGGTTTAATGAAAAATAATAAAAAATTCACATAAAGCGCTTTCGCCTGGAATCATACCAGGCTTTTTCAAGATAAACCATTACCAAAAATTCAAAGCTTAAATACTTTCTAGTCCAAATCATGTGACTAGAGTAATAACTAATGAAATATGCAAATCAAATGTTAAAGCAACCAACTAAAACTTCATTCATTCAAATAAAATTATGCAATGAACTATAAACCAACAAGGTTGTACAAGATATTTGAAAACATATATTTACAATACAACCCATAATAAAATATGTGCAACAGCTCTACGAAACTGCAAGCAAACTTTAAAGACCTTAAGGCAATATTAAAAACTTATGAAAAAATTCAGATATGCCTTAATAACCTTTCACAGATTGTTGGTTTAAAAATCTTCTGCTTGTCATATAAAAAGTTAACAATAGTTAAAAAATCCATTCAAAGCAAAATGTTTTACATGGTAGTAAAATAAACAACACATCCAAAAAACTGTGGATACATAAAATCATAACTTAGCCCTCCTCAGTTGCAAAACACTCATAATACTAATACTATCATTCAAACCAGGGGACTTGGTTGCATTCAATTTGAGCTGCCACCACAATTCCTTGTATTCCAGTCGGGCATCCCAATCACCCCCTCTGCTGTCCTGCAGGACCTGCTCTAAAATTAAAAACTTGAGTTGCATATTAGGGAATGTACCAAGATGCTTAAAAAAAGCATTATGTTCCTTTTTCTTGGATACATCATAAAGGTGCTTGTATATCCTTCTTCTAAGGGTTCTCTCAGTTTTACCCACGTAAAAGCTGGAGCACTTGAGTGCAAAAACCTAAATAAACAACTCCTTTTGTACCACAGTTGTAGAAGTGCTCAGCCCTAAATTTAAACCTCCTAGATGGAATAAATAATGAGCTGTCATTAAGCACATAAGGACATTGTTTGCATGAACCACACTTGTACTTGCCAAGTTTCGTACAAACCCTCATGTTATCCACACCAGATCCACCCTCAAAAAGGCCCTTTTCCTAATAAAATGGGGGCGTTCCTTGACAATCTGCTTAAAATCATCATGATGTGCCAAAATGGGCCAATGTTTTGTAATTAACTGTTCCACTTTTGATGAATCCCCAGAAAAGGTATACACAAAACTGTTTTGATATTCAATCTGTTCTGATGGTTTTAAAAGAGTGTTGCGAGTTGCCCCACTACCTAACAGAGGGCAGTAAATAACCTCCCTACCAACAATTACCTCCTCAGCTAAATCATTTACCAAGTGTGTTGGGTAACCCCTTTCATCAAAAAGTTGCTTCAAAAAATTGACCTCATCAAGAAAAAACTCCATTGTACTACACATCCTTGAGGCACGTATGAGTTGTCCCTTCACTATACCTTTCTTCTGGTGAAAGGGGTGACCACTGTTGAAATGTAAATAAGAATTAGAAAAATAATTTTTCCTCTATACCTTGGATTGAAAGGTACCATTACTAACGTCTTTGAAAAGAGCAACATCAAGATAATTCAGGTGATCACTGTTTACATTATGAGTGAATGCTAGGAAGGGGGTGGTGGAATTGATGTAAACCATAAAGTCCAAGAATTGGTCTAAGGTGCCATCCCATAAAAGACAAATGTCATCAAGGTATCGTTTGTAGTGGGTGATGTGTTGAACCCAATTCATAGAAAAAACAAATTTGCTTTCCCAGTGGTGTAGTACGATGTTCGCATAACTAGAAAGCCGTGCCCATTGCTACACCCTTTTTCTGTTTGTAAAGGTCACCCTTAAAATAAATAAAATTGTTGTCCAGAACAATCTCCATGAGTTCAACCAGTAATCCAATCATATTAGAACCTAAACCAGATTCAGTAGCTAAAGTGTCGTTGAACCATTCCAACCCTACATCATGGGGGATACTAGGGAATAACTCAACTATATCAATGGTGGCCATTAGTAGTTCTGGTTTATAAAAGTTTCGCTGGATGCCAGAGAGAAAGTCCCATGAATCTTTGCAGACATGGGGTAAGGCAAAAGCAAATTTGTTGATGTTAAAATCAATACATTTTCCTAAGGGCTCTGTTATACCACCAGCCCCTGAGACAATAGGCCTAAAATTCAAAGGGTCTAGGCCCTTGTGTGTTTTAGGGATTCCAAAAATTGCAGGTATCCTTGGGTTTCTCACATATAGATAGTTATACAGTTTCTCATTTATCACACCCTGTAGTAAATGATCCATGAGTGAATAAGAAATCTTGGAATGTGCTAAATTTAATTTGTTCCTAGAAACCAGTTTGTAACGCTCAATATCCTGCAACATATTATGAATGTAAGTGTCATATACCATGTTGTACATTAAAACTACGCCCCCACCCTTATCCTGCTTCATCACCCGGATGTCTTCATCGCAAAGCCTCTTTATTAACTGACTAAGCTCTTGTCTAAAATTAACAGATGGAGTGTGAGACCTAGTCAAACAGATATTTCTTATATCTGTCTCCACCAAATCTTCAAACAATTTTAACAGTGGATTTAAGGGTGGATTGAATGTGCTAGGTCTGGAAAGCCCATCATTAATCTGAGTTTGACCTTTGAAATACAAAGCAAGATTCAATCGTCTAACAAAAAGTTTCAAATCAACTAAAATGCTGCATAGATCGACCCTGCATGAGGGTACAAAATGAAACCCTTTGGTAAAAAGCTCAAAAAAATCATCAGTAATTGTGATATCAGTAAAATTGCAGATAACAAAATTGTCCTTTTTGATTAAAACACAGTTGTCATGAACTCTCTCAAGAACTTCATCAGCAGAAATCCTAACAAATTCATCACCTAAGCTCCTTATCTGCGTGTTCTGTTCCACATCTGAGGTTGGTGTGTGACATTCCTCCCCCCTGGCCTGCCCGGGGGATAGTGAAAATCCGATGGGCCACTCTGACTATTTTTTTGAGCAAGCCTCTCACTTCTTCTTGGTATATCTAGTGCAGGACTTGGGACATTATCATTAAAAACCATGTCACTATTTTGGTTGTGAAACTGTTTTGTGTCCTGCCTATTTCTACCCAACAATGGGTAAGCCTTACCCTCCCTATATTCTATGAGGTCGCGCTACAGTTTCCTGATCTTATGATTCACTATTTTTAAACAGTATTGATCTACTTCATTAAAAACACGATCATATTCTCTTTTAACACCTAAGAAATTCTTACTTTTAACTACAGAGTCATTAAGTGATGTTACTTCTTTAAGTAGCACACCAGCTTTTTCCTCATAATCCTTTATCATACATTCTAGCATTTCGAGCCCTGCCTTGTCGAAAATCTTAACCAAACTATTGTAAAGGAAAGAACCAGCCACAGCATTATTGGGAAATTTATAGCAGTGTAACCCCTTCGGGACATGCTGCACACGCAAACATTCCTTCAAATAATCTATTTCTAATTGCGTGCTCTTAAATGCGTACAACTTGTCATTAAAAGGTTTGAAGTCATGTTCAGCACAGCTGTCGTTGACAGTAACAGTACCTTGTTTGAATTGAAATTGTTTTTCAGTCCACGAAACAAAATTGAAGTCTTTTTTCAAAGAATTACTTCTAGCATTGTTAGCGCTGACCAAATGCAACTGCTGCTCCTGTGGATCGGTGCAACCCAATGAAATCCCGCCAGGAACTTCCGCTGCTGGGAAGACTCTGTTGTTAAGACCCATAGTTGCTGTAGCAAATAAACCTAGTCCATTTTGCTGATTGCCGGGCAGTGAAGCCCCAGATACAATAGATTCAGAATTTAAGGACTTAGTCAATTGAGATAAAAGGGATAAAATCTGTTTGAATTCACCACGGGTAACCGGTACATCATTGGTTTCATCTCTTAACAGTAGTGGTGTGTCAGAGAGACTAGATCGTTCAGTTCCTTCAGCCATGGATCAATGAAACCAAAACCAAATCAGATCCAGACCAAGAACAAAATAATGTATGTCCAAAAGCTCGAAAGGAACGAAACAGTCCAGAATGGCTTAAATGAGACTTAGTTTAATGAAAAATAATAAAAAATTCACATCAAGCGCTTTCGCCTGGAATCATATCAGGCTTTTTCAAAGTATAGCTTTGAATTTTTGGTAATGGTTTATCTTGAAAAAGCCTGATATGATTCCAGGAAGGAACTGAACGATCTAAATGACATAGAATTATTTACAAAATTCTAGCTGGCTGGCAGGCAGCCTTCACAATTCTCCCCCCTTGAAAACTCAAGCTAGTTTTTCAAGTGACCCTTGAGAAATGTTGCTTGAGAGGATTGAGCCTATCTGGGAATACCTTACCCTATTCCCTGTATTGAGAGCCCATCTGCATTGGCATTACTAACCCCACTGTGATGCTGCACTGTCATATCATACGTTCATTGGTTCATAGGTAGGTACTAAGCTATCCGCCCGAAGGCATTTATAAGCCTAGCCGGAAATTGTTGGCTTTCGCCGCCCCATTAGATTAGTTCCCCGTGCCTCTATTCAGCAGATCCATTGAAGTGATCCCTGGGGTAAACTTTCTGTTTCCCATCCACTCATCAAGGTTTCTCTTGAAGAGGGTTAGCGAGGAGCTTTGCCTAATGTAGACTGGAATCTTGTTCCAGAGCATGGGAAGTCTCTGGGACAGGAATCTATCCCTCCAGCACATCTTATTTATTGTTGTGGTGAGGTTTAGATCCCTGGAGCGTGTGGCTCGAAGGGATATGGTTTTCTTTAGGTGGAGCATGTCTATCAATTCTGGTAGGCGGTATGCAACCAAGTACAGCTGGAGTTTCTTCAGTCGAGCTGCATAGGGCATCTGCTTGAGGTCAGTGATCCTCTTGGTGAGGTACTTCTGTGGTCTTTCCAGTTGTTGCAGGTGTCTTGTAAGGTACATCCCAAATGGGGTGTTGTACTCTATGATGGGTCTGATGAGTGATGCATAGAGGGGCCCAATGACCTCTTTTGATCTGGATGCAAACCTTTTTGTAATTAGGTGGGCCACATAGAAGGATTTTCTAACCACTTTGGCAATGTGATTATCAAAGGAGAGGTTACTATCTACTTGGGTCCCCAGATCCCTTATTACATCTTCCGTATTTAGGGGGCTACCACCTATGTGGTAGTTTGTGGGTACTTTGTTTTTTCCAAACGGGATGACATGCACTTTTTGGCATTTAGCTTGAGGCCGTGGTTTTGACACCAGGTATCTGTCTCAGTGAGACCCTTTTGGAGGATGTCTGTGTCAGCCGGAGAGTCAATTATAGCCCCTAGTTTGCAGTCATCTGTGAACTTGGTCAGCCATAGTCCTCCTGTGCTTGCCTGTACCTCTGAGAAGTATATGCTGAACAGGAGGAGTCCTAGGACTGAGCCCTGGGGAACGCCACTTGTAACTGGTTTAGTGTCAGACCTAGCTCCCGCAACTCTTACCATGTGGGTTCTGTCCATGAGCCAGTTGGCAACCCATCTCATGACGTAGGGGTTTATGTTCAGGCTGGTGAGCTTGTCTATAATACCTGAGTGGGGAATGGTGTCGAAGGCCTTTGTGAGGTCTAGGTAGGCTGTGTGGACCACCTTTCCCTCATCTATAGCCTTGGTAACCGTCTCAAAAGAAGTCCACCAGGTTTAGGAGGCATGATCTGCCCTTAACAAAGCTGAACTGGGTAGGGTCCAGTGTTTGGAGAGTCCCAATGTCTCTGTTAATGAGATCCATGATGATGTGCTCCATAGCTTTGCAGACCAAGCTAGTCAGGCTTCTAGGGCGATAGTTCCTAGGGTCTGTTGTGGCTTCACCTTTGTGGAGTGGAATAACCATTGCTGTGCGCCACCCTGTGGGCACATAGCCTGTGGAGAGGCAGAGTTTAAACAGTGTGTTTAGGTGAGAGGTTAGTTAATCTTTGAGCTTGTGTAGGACACAGCCTGGGACACTGTCCGGTTCCATTGATGCCGTGTTTTTGGCTTTGAAGAGGGCTGTTTTAACCTGAGTGTCTATGATTTCTGGGGCACTACATTCTTCTGGTATAGTTATGGGCCCTTTTGGGGGTGAGAGGGGGGTGAAGTTTGCATTGAACTTGTCTGCCAGGATGTTGGCTATATCGGTCGGTTCAATGTATTTTGTGCCATTCTGCACTAACTCCGAGCAGATCTGAGAATTGCCACTTAGATTCTTGACAGAGCTAAAGAATGCCTTGTGGTTATCTTTGGAGTCCATGGCAATTTTTCTTTCGAAGCTAGCCTTGGATGATTTTATGAGGGAACATGGTTTCTTGCTGATATTGATCAGGGATGTCTTCCCTTCTTGGGATTTTATTCTTTTCTGTACTAGTTTCCTCCTTCTATTGTATAGCTTGTTTATGGCAGGGGTCCACCAGACTGGTTTCTTTTTCTTGGAGGAGTGAGTCTTGGTTTTGTTTGGGATAGCACAATCCATGCATTCTTGTAGGTGCCCGTAGAGTGTAGTAGTAAAGGATTTTGCAGCTTGGACAGCATTATCTTTTAGCATGGGGGCTTTGAAACTTCCCACATCGGTCTTAAGTAATGTGAAGTTTGCTTTTGAAAAGGTTTTCACGGTGGTTTCTTTGACTGGGGGTGGTGGTGGAATGTGGATATCCAGAGTGATTAGTTTATGGTCAGATCTAACCAGAGAGGGGTTGTCATCCGGTATGGAACACCGGGTGCCCATGTTGGTGATGACCAGGTCCAATATGTTGTCACCTCTGGTGGAGGTGTTGACCAGTTGATCCAGAGTGTTTGAGTTTATAAATTCTAGGAAATGTTGGGCAAGGGAGTTTGTACTTGAGTAGTTCTCCCAGTTAATGTTTGGGTCATTGAAATCACCCAATATCAGGGTGTTTTGTAGGACGTTTATGTTTCCCAGTGTTTCCAGGAATGCGGAGTGGGGGTCCTGAGACATGGTGGGTGATCTGTAGCAAGCTATAATTTGAATAGCAGTTTTACCCATTGTTTGTTGCACGTGGATGATCTCTGAAGCATCGTGCTGTGCAACTAACCTGGAGGTGTGGGTATCCTTGATGAATATGGATATTCCCCCGCCTTTTGTATTTCGGTCTTGGTTTTGTGGCCAAAATGTATGGTATGAGTTGTAGCCTGGTAGTGCTGGGGTGCTCTCTGGAGCCTTAAACCAGGTTTCTGTTATACATATATCAATTTTCTCCATACTGAGAAGTGCCTCGAGTGCATGCATTTTGAGGTTTAGACTTCTGGCATTGAGTAGATTACCCTCAGTTTTTTGTTACTTGTGCTATTTACGGCAGTAGGTTCGTCTTTTGAGCCGTGCCTAAAAAAGGCACTATGGGGGTGGCAACAGCCTCATATACTTGCAACCCTAGGCTCCACCTTAGCAACTTGGCATATTGCTGGCTGGCTTGGTGTAACTATGTTAGGGGATTGTGATCTGTAACTACAGTGAATTTTCTTCCAAACAGATAAGGCTGAAGTTTCTGCAGTGCCCACACTATGGCCAGACACTCCTTTTCTACAGCTGCACAGCATTCCTCCCTGGGTTGGAGCCTACAACTGAGATAAACCACTGAGTGCTCCTTTCCCTCTGAAGAAATCTGGCTACGTACAGCTCCCACCCCATGGTTCGAAGCATCCACCTGCACAACATATTATTTGCTGTAATCTGGACTGGCTAACACAGGGGGTCCTCCCAAAGCTCCTTTAAGCTTCTGGAATGCCTGCTCACATGCTGGGGTCCACACTACCTTATCTGGCCTGTTTTTCCTTGTCAGGTCTGTGAGGGGAGCAGCTATGGTCCTATAACTGGGGACATGCTTTCTGTAGTACCCAGCTGTCCCTAAATATGCCCTCACCTGCTTTTTGGTCACAGATGCAGGCCATGTTTGAATGGCTTCCACTTTGGCTAGTTCTGGTCTGATTTTACCACTCCCCACTCTATGTCCCAGGTAGGAGATCTCTGCCATACCCACCTCACATTTGCTGGGCTTAATGGTCAACTCTGCCATCTGTAGTCTGCCCAACATCTCCCTGACATGCTGAAGGTGCTCTTGCCAGGAATGGCTGTAGGTAAGCAAGGGCAAAATCTCCTGCTCCTGCTAGGATATGATCTGCCAGCCTCCGGAAAGTTGCTGGGGCACTATCATCCCATAGGCATCTTTGTGAACTCATACAAGCCAAAAAGAGTCACAAAGGCTGACCTTTCTCTTGCACTGGGAGTCAAGGGCACCTGCCAGTAACCCTTGGTAAGATCAATGGTGGTAAGATACTCAGCCCCACCCAGCTGTTCTAAGGCTTCATCTGTCCTAGGCATGGGGTAAGCATCTGACTCTGTGTGACTATTTAATTTCCTATAGTTCACACAGAACCTGGTGCTGCCATCCTTCTTAGGTACCAGCACCACTGGGGAGGCCCAGGGACTGCTGGACTCCTGAATTACCCCTATTTCCAACATTTCCTGTATCTCCTCCCTCAGAGTCTATTTGACTCTCTCAGGCATCCTATAAGGGGCCTGAGTAATAGGCCTATTAGGTCCTGTATCCACATGGTGGTGCACCCTGGTTTCCCAGTGAACATGTCCCCAAACTCCTGTAACATTGCTCGGATTTCTCAAACCTGGGTAGGAGATAGCTGCTGGGACATTGCCACCCCTTCCACTGAGATGTCAGTCCAAGCCTCACTGAGGAGATCAGTCACCACATCTCCCTCAGACTCCTCCTGCAATTCACTGCAAATGCTCATCACAAGGGCCACCCTATCATGGCAAGGTTTCCTCATGTTAACATGGTACAGTTTGTGACCCTGCCTCCTGCCTAGCAGTTCTACCATGTGGTTAACATCACTGACCTTCCTTATCACCTTGTAGGGTCCCTCCCAAGCTGCCTGCGGCTTGTTGTGTCTGACAGGAATGAGAACCATTGCCTGCTGCCATACAGCATACTCTCTAGTGGGACCATTCCTGTCATATCAGACCTTTTTCTGCTGTTGAGCTTTAGCCAGGTTCTCCTGGGCCACGCTCATGAGTTTGCTGAGCCTTGTCCTGAGGTTTAGGACATATGCCACAACAGACTCATAGGTTCATAGGTTGGTACTAGGCTATTGGCCCTAAGGTCTATACAAGCATAACAATTCCCTGGCTATTTCTTCCCACAGTATTTACTTCCCTGGACCCCTGTCTACCAGGGCGACTGATATGATCCTTGGGGTAAAGTTCCTATCACCCATCCAATCATCAAGGTTCCTTTTGAAGAGCATCAAAGAGGCACTCGCCTTGACATGTATTGGCAGTCTATTCCAAAGTCTGGGGAGTCTCTGGGTCAGGAACCTATTCGTCCAGCATGTTTTGTTCATTGTGATGACAAGGTTTAGATCCCTGGGGCATGTGTCTCTGTATCATCTGGAAATATTTCTTAGCACCCCGGCATCTGTGGTTACTAATCACTAGGCTGTTGCATGCAAAGAAAGTCTTCCCCAGACTTCTTCCTGAGGCAAATAATCAGGCCTCCTTTCAGGAGCACTGATAGGGTTGGCCAGAGAATGACACCCTAGAACTCTGATTCTGAGGGCCACCTCTGCCTCTAGGATGGCGTCTTTCATTAGAATCCCCCCTCTGCCCTGAAGGGAGTCTGCACCACAAGGGAGTCTGCACCACAGGTGTCCTGGAAAGGCCTCTGAAACTTCTTGAACCACATCTTCCCACTCCTCTGATTCCTGGAATAGGCTCATTGGGGAGCAGAAAAACATATGTCCAAAGCAGACAGCTTCTTTAACTTTGGGGCCGAACAAGAAAGATCCGTCAAAGGGAGTATTCATGAAGGAAGACTTGAATGGCTCTGCAAACTCACACAGGTGTATCGAAGCATGTCGTCGAATTGCAACACCTGAACCCGCTGACCTGGTCGCCCCTTTGGCTGCATGTGCAATTAGCTTCATGGACGAATTATAGATAGACTTCAGGTAGCTAACTGGGAGGCCACATTTTCCTGGACCCCCTCAGCTACTCTTCCTGCTAGGGTATTTGACAGCTCCTTGACAAATCCCTCTGGTGCATACTGAAATGTGCCAAAAAGTTCAAGGACCTAAGGGTAAAGGTCGATGATGCGTAAACTTGCTTCCCAAATCTGTCCATTCCCCTCGACTCCCGGTTAGCATGTCCAACAGCTCTTGGTTTGACATGGCCTTGTATGTTAAGCAAAGATCACCTCTGAGAAGACGATATTCGACAGAATATAGGTGGAGTTTTTTTAGATGGTCAGCATAGGGCATCTGCTTTAGGCCTGTGATTCTTTTAGTGAGGTATTTCTGCATCCTTTCCAGTGGTTGCAGATGTATTGAGAGGTACATATCAAATGGGGCATTGTATTCTATAATGGGTCTAATGAGGGATGAGTACAGTGGGACAATGACCTCCTTTTTTTCTGAATGAAAAGCCCTAAGTGATGAGGTGTGCCACATGGAAGGATTTCCTGACTGTTGTGGTGATGTGGTTATCGAAGGTGAGACCACTGTCCACATGTGTCCCTAGGTCTCTTATCACACATTTGGTGTTTAGTGTACTGCCACCTATGTGGTAATTCATGGGTACATGTTTTTTCCCAAAGGGGATAACTATATATTTCTTGGCACTGAGCTTGAGCCCATGGCTCTGGCACCAAGCATCTGTTTCTGTAAGGCCCTTTTTTAGAATGTCCACATCATTTGGGGATTCAATAATGGCTCCCAGTTTGCAGTCATCTGCAAACTTTGTTAGCCAGAGTCCCTTAGTGTTGGCCTGTACATCAGAGAAGTAGATGCCAAACAAGAGCGGTCGCAGGAGTGAACCCTGAGGTACTCCACTTGTCACTTGTCTGTAGTTGGATTTGGAGTCAGCTACTTTTACAGTGTTGGTTCTGTCAGTAAGCTAATTGGCAACCCATTGAGTGACGCAGGGATTAATGCCCAGCTTTGTAAGTTTATCTATGATTCCAGAGTGGGGGATGGTGTTGAAGGCCTTGGCATGGTCCAGATAGGCTCTGTGGACCACCTTACCCTTGTCCACAGCTCTGGAGACTGATTTAAAGAAGTCAAGCAGTTTCAGGAGACAAGATAGGCCCTTCACAAACCCAAACTGCGTGGGATGCAGTGTTTGAAGGTTGCCAATGTCTTTGTTTATAAGTTCCATGATAATACGTTCCATGGCCTTGCAGATCAGGCTCATCAGACTGATGGGGCGGTAGTTCCCAGGATCCAAGCTGGATCCCCCCTTGTGGAGTGGGATAACTGTAGCTGTGCACCACTCAGTGGGCACAAAGCCTGAGGTGAGGCTATGATTAAACATGACACTTAGGTGAGGTGCCAGTTCATTTTGTAGTTCATGTAGTACACAGTCTGGGATGTCGTCTGGTCCCATGGATACTGTATTCTTAGCTTTGGAGAGTGTGTTTTTTACCTGTGTGGACATTATTACCAGAATTTGGCAATCTTTCGGTACTAAGATTGGCCCTTTAGTGGGTGAGAGGGGGGTGAAGTTTGCACTGAATCGATCTGCCAGGATATTGGCAATATCCTCGGGATCAGTATATTTAATGCCATTCTGTTGTAGCTCAGAGCAGATCTGAGCATTGCCATTTAGATTCTTGATATAGCTATAGAATGCCTTGTGGTTATCTTTGGAATCTTTGGCAATTTTATTTTCGTAACTAGCTTTGGAGGATTTTATGAGGGATCTCAGCTTCTTACTGAGGCTGGTAATGGAGTTTTTGCATCCTGGGATTTTCTTCTTTTCTGCAACAGTTTCTTCCAGATTGGCTTCCTTTTTTTGGAGGAGAGCATCTTGGTTCTATTGGGGATGGCATGATTCATGCACGAGTGGATGTGCCCGTACAGTGCCTCAGTGTAGGATTCAGCAGTTGAAGTTTCAGTTCTCATCTGCATGGGTGTCATGAAGTTTGTAACTTCTGACTTGAGTAGCATGAAGCTGGCTTTGGAGAATTTTTTATGGCGGTTTCATTACTGGGGGGTGGGGGTGGGATGTGGATATCAAGGATGATTAGCTTATGGTCAGACCTGACCAACAAGGGGGTGACTCCAATACCATTACACCATCTGAGCCCTCCTTGTGGGATTCACACTCACCCTCCCACTCAACTCGAATTAAATCTAGAGGCCCCCTCACCCTATGCTCATACATTAACTCAAAGGGTGAAAAACCTATGGATTCCTGGGGAACCTCTATGTAAGCAAGCAAGCAACAGATGGGTCAGATATTTGTCCCAGTCCCTCTTAAACTGGTCTGCAAATGCCTGTAGCATGTTCTTGAGTGTAGAGTTTAACCTCTCAACAAGACCATTATTCTGGGGATAGTATGGGGTGGTCTTTAGGTGCTTCACCCCACAGTACTTCCACAGACAAGCCAGCAGGTCTGACATCAAATTGGCACCTCTGTCAGTCAGTATTTCTTTTGGGAAACCTACCCCCTGCTGAAAATTTCTAACAAACCATTTGCCACCTTTTCTGCCTCAATGGAGGACAGAGCCACTGCCTCAGGGTATCTCATAGCATGATCTACTACCACTAGAATATACTTTTTCTCCTGTAGAACCTGGGGTACTCAGATGCCCCACAATATCCATAGCTACCCTCTGAAATGGCTTCTCAATCATAGGCAAATATATCAAAGGAGCTTTCACCTTTTCTCCTGCTTTGCCTACCTTTTGGCACTGCTCACAGGTCCTACAGTACCCTGTTACATCTCTGGAAATCCCAGGCCAATAGATGTTTTGCATAACATGTCTCTTTGCACATTTTATGCCCACATGACCTGCAAAGGGAATATCATGGGCTATGGCTAGAAATGCCAGATGGTAGGCTCTGGGCCCTACCAGCTGCTTTATTCTCTCACACTCTAGCACTTCCTCAGTGGTCCACAATCTATACAGTAATCCTTTGTCCCAGTATACAGATTCCCACTTCCCTTGAAAACTGTGTGTCTCACTAGCTACCTGCCTCAGGCCTTGTAATGTAGGGTCTGAGAGCTGAGCCTGCCTCAACTCTCTCTTTGTAAACCTTCCCAGCTCCCCTTCCACAGGACGTCTGGTGTCCTCTGACAGCAGTGCCTCACTGTCAGCCTGGGTACTACTACTAACCTCTGCCCTTGCAGTCATTCTGTCCAAGGGAACATCAGTACCCACAAGCAGTGGTGGCTTACCTTCAGTCTCACTGCTACAAGGTAGCTCCCTCCCTAAAGTAACCACCTCACCAGTCCTGGCTGCAAGTGTGGGGTCTGTCCCCATCTCCCCCAGGCTACCAGACCCACATGCTTGTCTCCAAGCCTGACTGCATGTAACTGCATGAACACATGGTACTGCATTATCAAAATCATTCCCTATCTGGACATCTGTAAGGATATCCTCAAACACACCTAATTGCTGGCTTCCTTTTCCACCCTCCCAGTCAAGGTGAACCCTAGCCAAAGGTATTTGGAATGGGGTCTCTCCTAAAGCTCTGACTGGATTAGACTGCCTAGGCAAGTAGTGCTCCTCTGTAACCATCACAGGCTTCACAATGGTTATGACAGAGGCTGTGTCTCTCTTAGCAATGGTCTCTTTGCCATTCACTAAGATAGGATAGGATATAACCTCTTGTGGTAGTTTGGTACCCTTGTTGTCTCAAGATAACCTACTGTTGGCATTTTGTTGTCTCCACTTACTGGCTCTCCCACCTTTTGTTCCCCACCTTGCATCTGTGAACATCTATAAGCTACATGGCCCCACTGGTTGCATTTAAAACATTTAATCCTAAGTCCTGGATGTGTACCTGGACTAGCTTCCCCTGCTACTGGCAGATTCTGTTGCGGCAGTCTTGGCTTCCCACCATGGGTTCCATTAGACCCATGAGCAGCACTGGGTGTCCCATTCCTGTGCAGTGATGCCCTGCTTGCTAGGTATAGGTCTCCCTTCTTCCCCAACTCAACTGCAGTAAGGCATTGTCTATCAGCTAACCTGATCCTCATGTTCTCAGGTAAAGTGCTAAGGGCTTGTTCCCTCACAAAACTGTCTGCAAGCCCTTTAAAAGTGGTGACCTGACATTCACTCACCCACCTGTGAAAATAAGTACTTACTTCAACAACATATTCACACACATTTTCATCTGCCTTGCATCTATGCTCACAAAACCTTTTCCTATAAGCTTAAGGTGTTAGCTTAAAAAATTCTAGCAAACAATTCTTTACAGCATTTTAATTTAAAAAGCCATTATCAGACAGTTTGGACATAATAGTTACAGCTTTACCATGGAGTAAGGGGGTTAGGAACCATACCCAGAGCCCTTGGTCAACATCATACTGTTTACATACCCTCTCAAACATATGAATGAAACTATCAAAATTATCCCCCTCTGTAAATTGTGGAAGAAATTTACTGATCTTTTTGTGCTTCTGGGGATCAGTTACTCCCTTCCCCATTACCTCCATGACTCTGGTGAAGATTCAGCATCTCCTTTTCATGTTGCCTCTGCCTCTCCTTCTACTCAGCTTCCAGATGTATCAGTCTCTCTGCTGCTTCCATTTCCAAAAGCTTGGCCTACAACTCAAGTCTCTCTATCTCCAGATGGATTTTAAGTCCTCTATGGAAAGCAAAGCATGAGCTGTCCATTCTCTGAGAGTTGTACATCTCCATGGCCAGTCTGATCATCCTCCTGGTTGCTGTTCTCTAATGCAGCTGTGACTAAACCTGCAATCATGTATGCTTTAGTCAGGTTTCCTTGCACCAGTCCTTTAGCCTGGCACATCTCAGCCAACTGGCTCCTTGTTAGCTTCCCATACTCCTCTGCTGACATGCTTGCCTGCTCTCCCTGACTAACTACGCTAAGAAAAGAAATAAAACAATTGTGCTATGAACTCTGAATGTTCACTGCATGGCTGATTTACAGTACAAACACCTTCAATGGTCACTGTATACAAGTTACAGGAATTCAATATCCACACCACTACAAACCAATTAATATGTGATGTGGGTATCCCACCACTGCCAAACAATTAGTATGTGACACCCCTGCAATGGCCCAGTAATCAAGTAGCCTCAATACTCACCACTAACAGTGAGGGATGTGCACATTGGGAGGATGATAGGCATGCACACAGTAAAGTACAATTTCCCTTAAGAGCACACAGAGATCACAGTCAGTCTGGGGCTGGTTTCTCCCTCTCTCTCCAGATCCCCAATAAGACTCCCCACTGGCACAGCTATAGGGTTAAGATCTGCGAGTGGTCAAGCCAAAACCTCCAGCACCCTCTCTGTCCAACCAGTGCTTCATGTCCCTGCCCTAGTAGCTGACACACACAAACTTTGAGATTTGATTTATATACAAACACACAGACACTCCTGGGGAAGGCTGGCACAGGTTCACTAGCTATGCCTCCTTCTGCCCAGACTGTACGGTAGTACCACCTGCCACCAACCACCCTTATCAGTTATTATAAGGCCCTTACCAAAGGGTGCCCAATCTTACTGTGTAATGTTACTATTACCCAAATGGTAAGTGTGACTAAGACTTGAAGACTATTTAGGAGTGTCTTGTACAGTATCACCAAATGCATATGCAAGTACTCTAGGAGCTTATATATCTCTACACAAACCAGCCACAATTAAAAGGTTTAAATATATTTAATAATAAATAATAAAAGCACAAGACAATACTCATTAGCTCAACACAGTGACAACAGAGTTCAGATTCACAGGAAATATTTTAAAACAACATTGAAGAACAGTCTCACATAAATACAGAAAACATATAGACTACTCTTGCTATATTCCTATCTATCTCTAAGAGATACTATGTCCTAAATGTCTTACTTACAAAGCCAGGCAGATAAGAAGTGCTGAAGAGATGTTTACAGGTCCAGAACAAAATACAAAATGGACTGACTTTCTCTCTGAGATAGTTCTTAAAATAATAATACACATTACTGCTGGGTTAGCTAGATGACATCGCTATTTGGCACTTGCATCTAGTTACCAGTCTAAACGGATACCAACAGAATTTAACATGTCTCTGTCAATAATACTTACCTCTCCAATGTACAGCTGCTAGGAAGTCACAGAGCGATACAAAAACACTTTACATGTGAAACCTAGCAATTATCTCTGTCTTAAGACAATAGAAAGAAACTCTAGCTGTACACATTCTAACTTTATATACATCGTAAAACTCTTTACTTATTTTCTTAGAGTTTGCAAGTTAACTCTGTATATTCCAGCCTTTACCATCAACACATACATTTACATAGGCATGTAGTTTATACAAATTTCTGCTCTTTTCCAGCAGGGTGCACTGTGGTTACAATCTTGAAGGTCTATACAGAAAAAGAAGTTATGTCTTACCATAATGTTGCATCTGTGTTGTTGATCTTCATTCATTCATTACTGATGGGTTATTGGTTCCGTCCTCGGAACCAAGCCGGCCAATATAAAGCTCGCTTCAGCCAAAAACTCTCGAGCCAAGGTCCTACCCAGAATGCTCTGTTCCCTGTTACCTCAGATCGAGTTTGCAAGTTGATAGATAAAAGTAGAGGCTACCTCTGGTCATAGCAGACCTACAATAAAGAAGTACATGAGATTAACCAGGAACCTCCGGATGGGGGCAGAGAGTGGTAAGTAACGAATGAACGAAGATCAACTACACAGATGAAACATTATGGTAAGACCTAACTTCTTTATCTGATCTTGTTAATCTTTGTTCATTCCTTACTGATGGGACAGAGTGCCCAGCTACCTGTATTCCTGGGTGGCCCTCATGGAAGGACATTCCTGAGCACCATAGAGCCAAAGGAAGCTCTAACTCTGGAGGCCAAGTCCAATTTGTAATGAAGAATAAAGGTATGAGGTTTGGCCCATGTTGCAGCTGAGCAAATATCATTCAGGGAAGCCTTAGCATGGAAAGCTGCTGAAGTTGCCATAGACCTTGTAGAATGTGTTTCATCTATGAGGCAAGGTGAGATTGTTTTTGTTGTAGATAAAAGTAATACAATTTCTCAACCATGAAGCCAATGTAACTTCTGATACAGAATGACCTCGTCTAGGTCCAGAAAAAGCCAGAAACGGTCTGATTTACGGGTAGATTTTGTTCTGTCCAGATAAAATCGTATTTGCCTATGAACATCCAAGGAGTGCAGGCAATACTCTCCCTTGTTAGAATGGTTAGGAAAGAACACTGGAAGGTCAATAGATTGGTTGATAGACCACTCTGACACCACTTTTGGTAAAAAGGAAGAATTAGTTCTCAGTGATACCCTATCCTTATGGAAGATAAGATAGGGAGGTTTGATGCATAAGGCTTGAAGTTCTGACAAGCGTCTGGCCGATGTGATTGCAATCAGAAACAAAGTTTTCCAAGAGAGATATTTTACATCACATGAAGACGCAGGTTCAAAGGGGGGAGCTGTTAGAGCTTGCAGAACCAATGCCAAATCCCAAGGTTGTACCGGTTCTCTAAAGGGAGGTTTTAGGTGGATAACCCCTTTCAAGAAAGTTTTACAGAGTCTGTGTGACATACGTGAAGAATCCTCAAAACCAATATGGAAATTTGAGATGGCAGCTAAATGCACATGAATAGAAGAGGCAGACACCCCAGAGTGGAAAAGATGTGATAAGTAATCCAGAACCACCGAAAATGGGGCTGACAAGGGGTCTAATTGTTTATTTGCTGCCCACAGAGAGAACCTTTTCCATTTGTTAAGATAGATTAGTCTGGTGGATGATTTATGAGATAAAATAAGAATATTGCACACAGGGGACGAGAGGTTTTCATGCCTGGCAATCATTGAAAGTGGAGAAACCAAGCTGTCAGTTTCAGGGTTGTTAGATTGGGGTGAGTCAGACCCTGCAGATGGGAGATCAACGTTGGGGATGGATTGAGGATCCATGGTTGATCTAGCAGGTGAGGCCAGAGGAAGGGAAACCAGACTTGTTGAGGCCAATATGGAGCAATGAGGATCACTTTGCTCTTCAACTGTTGTGTTTTCTTCAGAAATTGGGAGATGGGGGAAGAGGAGGATAAGCATAAAGTAGACCCAAGGGCCAAGCGTGGACTAGAGCATCTCTCAATGACTGTCCCCGAGGGGGGATTAGTTGCTGCACTTGTAGTTGGCTGAGGAGGCAAACAGGTTGCAGCATGGCTAACCTCAGTGGTTGAAGATTCTTGCCGCTATCATAGGATTGAGGGACCACTCGTGAGGTTGCAGAATGCACCTGCTCAATTTGTCCGCTATCACATTGGAGCTCCCAGGAATGTGCATTGCAATTAGAAAGCATTTGGAAGCTATCACCCATTGCCATATATTCAAGGCCTCTCGGCATAATGGGTAAGATCAGGTGCCCCCTTGTTTTTTGATGTATCAGACCACTGACATGTTGTCTGATTGGATTGCAATAGTCCCTGATAGAAGGATGGAATTAAATGCGTGCAACGCTGCTTGCACCACCCTTAGTTCCAGGACATTCATATGCAAAAGGGCCTCTGTCTCCAACCAGGTGCCTTGGACCAAGTTTCCCTGACATAGCCCCCCACCCCATCAGGGAGGTGGCCGTGGTCACTGTGGCTATCGGTTGATGGAGGCTGAAGGGGCGAGACCATTGTTGGGGATTTCAAGATGTCCACTGGAGTAAATCTTGCTTGCATCTCTGAGTTACACTTATCTGAAAAGACAAAGGATGTTGTAAAGGGTACCACTGAGTGAGAAGTAGCCACTGAAGGAGTCTCATGTGGAATCTGGCTAGATGAACAATGGTGATCACGGCTGCCACTGACCCCAAGAGTTGGAGTACAGATCGAGCGGGAGATTTGTGGTGACAGAGCAGCGGTTGAACCTGTTGCCTTATTCTTTGAGGCCTATGGTCCAGAAGGGATGCTGTGCAATTTCTCATGTTCAACAGTAACCCTATAAATTCCAAAGACTGAGCTGGGGTTGTGTTGGATTTCTCTCAGTTTATAGTGATTCACAGGCTTTGAGCTGTTAGGAGAGTGTAGTGCAGGGCTTCTTCCAGTAGATGCTTGGTGGGGGCAGTGAGGAGACAATCATCTAAATATGGAAATGCCTAGAATCCTTGAAGTTGCAAGTGAGCGATAACCACTGCCATGCATTTGATGAACACTCTGGGGGCTGTAGAGAGACCGAAGGGCAGAGCTCGAAACTGGTAGTGACTGGCTCCTATCCAGAAGTGGAGGTATCTTTTTGAGCGTTTGTCCACTTTTATGTGGTAATACGCATCTTGAAGATCTACAGAGCATATCCAATCATCTTCTTCCAGAAGAGGAAGGATAGACTGAACCGTGACCATCTGGAATTTCTATGTTTTTACAAATTTGTTCAGTGTGCTGAGATCCAGAATTGGTCTCCAGTCCCCTGTCTTTTTTGAAACTAAAAACCGGATCCTATCTGGTCTGGGGGGACCATCTGGATGACTCTTTTTTGTAGCAGCTTTAGGATTTCATGTGCTGCTGCTTCCCTTTGACTGGGTGGAACATCAGGTAATACTCTGGATGAGATTGGACAAAGATGGGAGGAGATGCGATAGCCTCTGGATATTATCCTTTGTACCCAACAGTAGGTGGTTATATTTTGCCAGGCAGCTGGGTACAAGGAAAAATGACCCCCAACCACTTCCAGAAGTGAGTAGTCGGGCAAGGCTTCAGGAGCGCTGATAGGGTTGGCCAGAGAAAGAATCTCTGGAACCCCGTTTTCCCAGACTTCCTCTGCCCCAAAAGGGGTGTCTTCCATTGGAGTTTCCCCCTTTGCCTCTAGGGGAGAACTCGGCACATGCATCCCAGAAAGAGCCCTGTGATTTCCTTTGCCACATTTTCCTGCTCCTCTGATTTCTGGAGTAGAATTGCTGAGGAGTGGAGTGTCTGATACCAATGGCAGACAGGGTCTTGCCATCTTGTTCGCACCTTGCCAGCATATCTTTCAATTTAGGACCAAACAAAGAAGCGGCCTTGATGGGGGTGTTCATGAAGGAAGCCTTAAAGAAGTCCGCGAAGTTGCAAAGGTGCATTCAGACATGTCGTCTGGTGGCTATACCCACGCCTGCCACTCCAGCCACTCCTTCCATTGTGTGAGAAATAAGACACATGGAAGAGTTGGAAATGGACTCTAGGGTGGCTATCTGAGAAAAAACACTAGAGGCCAGCATAAGTAGTTCCACGTCTTTTATTCGAAACTTAATGAAATACTGCAAAAAGACATAATAATGTCCACATACCAACACTCAAACTAGTTTCGGCTACTGCCTTCTTCAGTGAGAGAAAATAAAAAAATAGTAATAGCAACCAGCAAACCAGTATTCTTTATATATTCTTCACCCAACCAATAGAAATGGAAGGTATAGTCCATACCTTCTGAATAATTCATTAGTTGACAACCAGGCTGCAGTAAACAAAAAGTAAATGAAGACATATTTTGGGATGTCCTTGATAGTCATTTGATATTTGGTATATACCATAAATTGTATGCATTAATATGGCAAAAAACATTGGTAAATGAGTAAATGATCCATGTGAGCATACACAATTAAACCATAAGTGAAAATAAAACCAAACAACAATGCTGTATATATTATTATAGTATATACATTATTTGCTAAATCAACACAATGTTAGAATTCTGTAATCTTATAATAATTGAATAAAGGAATATACTCATCATAAATGGTCATTGAGACCTGGTGGAAATAGGGCTCCGAGATGAATAATCCAATACTTTTCTTTATAGCTAAGTATACTTTGCCATCTTTGTTGATTGTGCCTGTTGCCTGTAATTTTATCAATAACTGTAAACATGAATTTTGCCGTAGTGTGTTTAATAGTATGTTGATATAAAGCATTCGTCAATTTCATATTACGAATGTCACTCCGATGTTCCCCTATTCTTATTCTTAGTGATCGTGAAGTTTTGCCCACATAGAAAGCAGAACACTGACATGTTGCCAGGTATATAACCCAGCTGCTTGAGCAATTACCAAATATCCTGACATCATAAACTTTGCTTGTGTTAGAACTGGTAAATTGTTTAAGCTTGTTCACTTGACTACACAGTGCAGTGGCCACAAGGAAAGTTCCCAAAAGTTCATCCCCTATTATAGTCAATTGTTTGTATTTTGCCCCTCCACTCTCTCTCTGTTTGTAATGTGAAAATAATGATCCCAAGGTTTTGCCTCTCCTATATGATAGTTGACATTGATTACCCAGGATACTACGAAGGTAGTCATTAGCTAACAAAATGTTCCAATTGTCATTCAGAACATTCCTAACCACCTGGTGGTTCCTACCAAAGGTGGTAATGAACCTGATAGTGTCATCCTTTGGGTTGTCTGTGCGGTCCTTGTATTCCAACAAGGTTTTCCTGTCTTGTTTATCTGTCCATGCACTGGCGGATGCAATATCGGAAATTCAGGTACTGAATATTTTATACAAAACAGGCTTCTTTTAGACATTTGGGGTTGTTCAAGGTTAAACAACGAATTATTTCTACATATTAACAATTGGTTTTGTGGATTACAGCGTTTACGCATTGGAATTACACTGTGGAGGGCCTATGGTTCATCTGGAAGCACGCCATTAATCTCTATGAGGAACAGTATTTGGTCTACTTTTCACTCGGAGCTTGGACTTTAAAATATTTTATGGACATTTATATTTTATGGACATTTATATGTCGTTGAGCCCGTCGAGGCATGCTTTTTTAGGCATATTGTCTATGAATGTCATTTTGCATATATACAATATGAGGATTGCAGTTTTGGTTATTTTTTGTTAACTATTGGGAATGATAAGGATGTTGATACAACTTTGGGTGTACCATTTCTAATTTCATTTTAGACATGATTATGCATATTTGTTAGTCATCAATGTATCATATTCAGGGACAGCTAACAGGTTTTTATTTAATGACTTAATACTGTCATTAGGGCATACTAACGCATCATAATATTGTGTTTTGAGGGTGTTACAAGCGCTATACTGATGTTATTATTTTGAACCTACTGTTTTTATTATTTTTGATCATTAATACTGGTTTTTGACTTAGATTTATGAACATATAGTAGGACAATGAATATGTGATCTTTGATAATAACATAACAGTGTATCACCTAAGTCTATTTTGAATAAGTGGTGAAAAGATTTTTTTCTTACTGAAGGATCACTAATTTATTACACTTCTAATAATAGAATAGAACAACGCTAATGCATCCCAAATTGTAGAATGTGTTATAAGTGTTATTGAATGTACAAGTGCCTCATTACTATACTCTGCTTCCCTGAATACCATCATGGAGATAGGAATGTATAGCCATTGTATACATATATTATATTAGTTTATTTAACAATTCTGGTTGGATTTGTCCTATGTATTATTCATAGATACTATTCTACATTTATTGTGTGGTACGGATCGGTTACTTTTTTTGGCCCTGCCTCTGGTCTTTCCATTGAGATTTAATCAGGAACTCTTCATTTGAACTATTGTGATATTGGTTTTTGGACAACTTATACTAAATTTAATTATGGATTTGGACAAAATATTGGACGGGTTGTGTGCTGATAGGGAAGATATTGGTGTGTTTGGATTAGACCAAATCCCAAGCAACAACCAAAGTCAACCAAATTGTAGTATTTCTGATGGTTGCGAATTGGCGTTTCGAAATTTAGAGAAAGGGCTAAGAGCTAATATATGGCACCTCAGGCTTTTCAGGGCCTATTTGCATAAAAATATGGCCCCCAGAGGCCTTCGTATAAAGTTACGACCAATAGTCAGCAGATCTGAACAGAGGCTGACTGATGAATGGGAACAGGCATTGCAAAATGGCTCTATGATTTTTGTTAAAATCTTAACCTCTTATTATGAAAGGACCATTGACTTATGTGTATCCGAAGTCAAGGATTTGAGTACTGAGTGCAAAAAATTCCAGTCCAGCACCAATTATCATGACTTACTTGATAGGTTGTCCAAAGAACTAACCACATATGACAAAATGATAAGGGATAGGAAAGTTAAAAATTCAACAGGGATGTCATGGACTACAATAAGGGACACCCATTTCAAATACAGAGGACTGTGAGATTTCAGGACTTAGTCCAAGGAACGACCAGGGGCAGGACCAAAAAGAGACCAAGGTCCATACTTAAACATAGGGACAAATCTTATACCAGTACATCAGGGGAGGAGTCCTCATATACCGACAGTGAGGGTGGAACATTGGTTAACTCACCACTAAAGAAAAAAATCAATACCACTATCCCTTTAGGAGAGGTAGGAAATATAGAGGGGGGAGGAAACATGCCAATCGAAATAGGAACAGAATCAATGACAGGACTGATTCAGTCCTTACTGAAACAGTAACAACGAAATTTGATAATGTTCTAAATTTATCAGACTCTGTACTGACTGATGACCAATACAAAATACTTAATAAAGGATTGGGTTTTGTACCTAGTTTTTTCTCTGATCAGTATCAAATTGCATTAGATGTGTTGGATTATTGTCGACGACTTAACCTCAAAATATTTTTTTCTGAACAGGATATATCAAATATTCAAAGATCTGCTGGATTTACATTTCATAAATCTACTTTTCAACCACCCATGAACAAAAATGTTGCCATCTTTCAACAGGCAGTACTCAAGGATTTACGATTCCCCCATTTGGAATGTCACATTTCACAAGATATTATCAACTCATCTGAGAAGAGGGCACTTACTGAACTTAGGCAAAATTACAACATTGCTATACTCCCAGCTGACAAGGGAGGAGCTGTGGTGATTTTAAATATGGATTATTATGCCCAAGAGGGACTCAGACAACTATCTGACTCCAAATGTTACATGTACATGGGTATCGATCTTACACATCGATTTAAAAAGGAGATTGATGCATTTCTTGACTCAGCAGTGGAAGAAGGTATTATTTCCATTAAAACAGAACAACACCTCAAAGTTAAGGATCCATCCAAGCAAATTCTGTATTTACTCCCAAAGATACATAAATCCATTACTCACCCTCCAGGTAGGCCTATTGTATCGGGTAATGGTTCACTCACAGAACCATTATCAGTATTCTTAACCCAACATCTTAAACCACTCCTGGGATATGTAAGGGCAAGAATTAGAAGTTATGTCCTTACCATAACGTTCCATGTGGAGTGTTCATCTCGCCTTTGTTCTTACACCTGGGTTCGGAGCCGATCCTCAGCTCCGTGTCGGCCGCATGCAAGCTCTGCATCGAGAAGAAGCTCGAGATCAACCTAACTCCCACAATCCCCCTCTGCCCTTACCTCAGATCTAGTTTGCAAGCAAACCAGCAGTCAGAGAGAGAACACACTCATGCAAAAACTACATAAATGCAAGAATACTTATATCTATATATATATATATATATATATATATATATATATATATATATATATATATACATATGTACATCATATATATACAACAACTGCGAATGCAGAAGCAGAATAATCCAGACCAGGCACCAAACCGAACGTTCTTCCTAAGGGTGGGAGGGTGGGAATGTAAGAACAAAGGTGAGATGAACACTCCACATGGAACGTTATGGTAAGGACATAACTTCTAAATGTGAGAGTGTTCGATCTCGCCGTTTGTTCTTACACCTGGGTAGCGTCCCTAGCTCCATGTTCCTGAGGAACTCACGGGAGAACGTTCTTGAGCACAGTGGAACCAAAGGTTGCCCTGTCCCTAGAAACCTTGTCTACTTTGTAATGAGAGATGAATGTATGTGGTTTAGACCAAGTAGCAGCTGCACAAATAGTGTCTAATGGTAGGAGAGGTGCATGAGCCAGGGATGTAGACACTGATCTAATGGAGTGTCCCTTGGGTTTGACAGATAAAGTTTGATTTGAAGAATCATAAACTAATATAATGCAATCAGTTAGCCATTTGGAAAGGGTTCGTTTAGTAACCGGTATACCTTTCCTGCTGTCAGCAAAAGCTACAAAAAGTTGATCAGATTTCCTGTGATCCTTTGTTCTATCCAAGTAAAATCTAAGTTGTCTATGGACATCCAACTTGTGTAACATATACTCCAGTTTATTGGAGTGATTTTTGAAAAAGGTAGGTAATTCAATGGATTGATTAATGTTATTAATAGAGCAAACTTTGGGGAGAAAGGAAGGATTAGTGCGAAGAGATACTCTATCAGAGTGAAAAATCAAATAAGGATGTTTAATGGAAAGAGCCTGAAGCTCAGATACTCGCCTAGCAGATGTAATGGCTACCAAGAAGAGGGTCTTCTACGACAAATACTTCAATGGACAAGAGGAAGCTGGCTCAAATGGTGGTAACATCAATTTGGCTAACAAAAGGTTTAGATTCCAAGGCGATGTAGGAGTTCTAACTGGTGGTCTAATATGGAAAGACCCTTTTAAAAAGGCCTTACAAAGTCTGTGAGCCATAATAGGTGCCCCACATTCTTCCACATGAAAGTTGGAAATGGCAGCCAATTGCACTCTTAAAGTGGCAGGAGAAGCTCCTTGGTGGAACAATTCTGTTAAAAACTCCAAGATCTTGTTTAATGGAGCTATGACAGGGTCCAAATGCTGTGCATTTGCCCAGAATACAAAACGCTTCCATTTACTAGTGTAGGTCTTAGTAGTGGAAGCTTTATGAGAAGCCACTAGTATATTCTGAACTGCAGGTGAGAGAAGATCAGACCTGGCTAAGAAGGGAAGCGGAGCAGCCAAGCTGCTAGACGGAGTGACAAGAGCGAGGGGTGGGCAGCCCCTGATGAGTGGGTCAGTAGATCTGGCTCTGGGTCCAGGATCCAGGGTCCCCGAATGCTGTGTGCCAGAAGAAAGGGGAACCAAATTTGACGAGGCCAGAATGGGGCAATGAGGATTATCGTCCTTTGCAGGTTGTTGGCTTTCTGCAGAAACTTTGCAATCAGGGGAAAAGGAGGAAAAGCGTACAGGAGACCCGGGGGCCAATCGTGCACCAGTGCGTCCCTGGGGACTTCCCCTGGAGGGGGTAATAGGGCAAAGTAGCTCCTGCATTTGGCGTTCATTGGAGACGCAAAGAGATTGCAGGAAGGCTGGCCCCACTTGCGAAAAATCTTCTTCGCAACTGACTGTTTGAGGGACCACTCATGAGGCAACAGGATTGCTCTGCTCAGCCTGTCGGCTATGACGTTGGATGACCCCGGGATGTGCGTTGCGATCAGAAAGCGACCCGTGGACTCCGCCCATTGCCAGATTCTCATGGCCTCTCTGCATAGTTGATAAGACTTGGTTCCCCCTTGTTTGTTTATGTACCAGACTACGGACATGTTGTCTGTCTGAACTGCAATAGTCCCTAGAGGAAGAAGGGGAGCAAAGTGTTGCAACACTAGAAACACTGCCACTCAACTCTAGAACATTGATGTGCAGATTGTACTCTAAGTTGGTCCATTCGCCTTGGACTGTCTGTCCCTGAAAGATGCCCCCCCCACCCTATCAGGGAAGCATCCGTGGTCACTGTAGCTGTCGGCGTGGGTAGCACAAATGGTCTTCCCCTGGAAAGGTTGCAAGTCTGAAGCCACCAGGCTAGGTGTGATTTGCATGTATTTGTGATCAGAATTTGGTGTGTCAGAGGTAGCTGCTGGAACGACCATTGTGCAAACAGTAGCCATTGTAGAACTCTCATGTGCAGTCTTCCCAATGGTATCGCAATGAGAGAAGCTGCCATGAGACCCAAAACCTTCAGAACCAGTTTTGCTGGAGATTTTCTGGATGACAGAAGAAGAGATATGTGGCTTTGTAGCGAGGCTATCCTTTCTGGAGGAAGCCTTAGAATTAAATGATGCGTATCCAATTCCGCTCCTATGAATGAGATATGCTGTGATGGCTGTAGTAAGGATTTTTCGAAATTTACGGAAATTCCGAGGTGCACACAAAGCTGTAGAGTGTAATTCCTGGCCTGTATTAGTTGACGCTGGGTGGTGGCAGAACAGAGCCAGTCGTCCAGATACGGAAACACCTGGAATCCTAGGCGTCTCAAGTGAGACGCTACCACTGCCATGCATTTGGTGAAAACCCTGGGGGCTGAGGTCAGACCAAAGGGCAGGGCTCGAAACTGAAAGTGGCTGGCTCCCAGCCGGAAGCGCAAGTGATCCCTGGACGCCCTGGCCATTTTGATGTGGTAGTATGCGTCCTTCAGATCTATTGAGCACATCCAGTCGTCCTTCTGTAAGAATGGAAGGATCGATTGAAGCGTGACCATTCTGAACTTTTCTTTCTTGACGAAGGTATTGAGGTTGCTTAGGTCCAGAATCGGCCTCCAGTCCCCTGTCTTCTTTGGAACTAAAAAGAACCTTGAGTAAGTTCCGAATCCTCTTTGGTCCGCTGGGACTGGTTGGATGACTCTTTTTTCTAGCAGCTTTGAAATTTCTATAGCTGCTGGGTCTCGCAGATGGGGCGGCACATCTGGGAGTCATCTCTTTGGAATCGGGGGGGATAGGAAGGGTATTCTGTAGCCTCTGGTAACAACGCTTTTTACCCAGTTGTCTGAAATAAGATTTTGCCAGGCCTGAGGGTATAAAGCCAAGCGACCCCTGACTGCCTCCAGAGCAGGACAGTCGGGCCTCCTCTCAGGAGTGCTGGAAAGGTTTTCCAGGGGGGGTATCCCTGTCACCTTGGTTTTGCGGACCCCCTCTGCCGCCAGGGCGGCGTCTTCCACCTCTGCCCCCTCCTCTGCCTCTAGAGGGGGCATCACCCTGTGTCCCTGGGAAAGATCCTTGTGGTTTTCGAAACCACATTTTTCCACCGCGTTGCCCTTTGGGGTACGGTCTGGATGGGGTGGAAAAACGGACTCCGACAGCAGACAGAGTCTTTCCCTCCTGCTCACACTGGGTAAGGGTCTCCTTTACTTTGGGGCCAAAGAGAGTGGCACCGTCAAATGGGGAGTTAGTAAAGGAAGACTTGAAGGCTTCCGCAAATGAACATAAGCGCATCCAGGATTGTCTACGAAGAGCAATCGCTGAAGCCGCTGCCCTACTCGATCCTTCGGCTGCGTATGAAATCAGCCTCATGGACGAGTTTACAATGGATGTAAGGGTATTGAGTTGTGCTGTAACTTTTTCTGAGACAGCAGCATCTGTAGTACCCTGGAGGGTATCTCCCAACTCTTTGATTAGATCCCTCTGTAGTCGTGTGAAGTGGGTCAAATAGTTCAGGGATCGCATAGAAAAAGCCGCTGAACTAAAAATGCGCTTCCCGTACCTGTCCATAGTCCTAGAATCTCTGTTAGGGGGATGGACAGATGAGGAAGATTCCGACATCTCCTTCTTCGTGGCCGCTGCCACCACCATAGTGTCCACTGGAACTCCCTTCGTTAGATAAGCCTTGTCTTGAGGTGCAGTAATATACTTATTAGGCTTTCTAGGGACTGGCTCTACCGTGTCAGGCGTCTCCCACGCCCTTCGAGCAATCAGCTCCATTAACTCATCGAAGGGCGGAGTGACCCAGGAGGAGGAAGGGTGAGCACCAAATGCCTTCAGCAAGACTGACTCATCCTCAGAAGGGGGGAGGGATTGCCAATCACCTCTCTGCTTTAGGATCTCCAAGATGTCAGAAAAAGAGACATCCTCTGAGGGTGACTTTGGGGACCCTTCTGACTCATCCAAGTCAGTGTCAGATGTCAAAGATTCTTGTGGAGAATCCAAGTGTCTCCTCTTACACAATCTATTCCGAGGGACTTCTTCGGGGGGAGCATCCGAAGAAGCCTCCGAGGAAGAGGGGGCACCCTCCAGGGGTGGCTGAGACACAGGTGCTTGACGCTTAGATGTAGCCGTGGGTGCAGAGGAGGATAATGGTCCTTTATGGGGAGGAGAAGCTGTTCCTGCTGATGTGGTTGTCTGGGTAGACAACACCTTCCTCATGAGGTCGAAGGCCCCCGGGTCCCGAGTCGAGGTATCTCCCGGTTCCGAAGAAATGGGAAGAATCCCCGAAACAGGCACCGAAGGCATCGACCCCGAGGACGGAACTGAGTCGATCCGAGCCGAGGACCCGAGAGGGAGCGTCGGAACCGAAACATCGGTCCGACTCTCGGTCCCGGAACCAAGGATGGATCTTCGGCTCCGAGACTCCGGTACCGAATCCGACAGAGTCGAGGTGAACGGAGCCGACCGAGAAAAGGACGGTTCTGGCACCGAGGGCTCCACAATCAGCAGATCAGTTTCTTCCGGCTCCAAAGACTGGACAGGTCTCGGAGGAGGAACAGATGGAGATAATGGAAGGCCTTCAAGTCTCGACACCAATTGAGAGGAGACCGAGATGAGTTTGGATAAGGCCGTATTCTCCATTAACTTCTGCACCACGCGGTCTACATCGGTGTCGGAGAGGGGTCTGGAAGAACGGGTCAAAGGAATCGAAGACGGAACCGACCTCAACAGTGTCGGGGGAGGGAGCTCCGTCACCGGTTCCAAGACTCGAGGCTCGGAAACTGACAACAGTTGAACACTCGGTCCCGAAGTCTGTGGAACCGGTGATCGAACTTTAACTGAAGAGCTTGGAGCCGATGACTTAGGCTCCGATGCCTTCGATTCCTTTGAGGATTTAGATGCCTGGTCTGAAGCATCCAGAACCTCTTGAAAAGCAGGTTTTAACAAACCCCTATCCATGAGTTTCCTGCGCCTATCCGTCATGACCCTCCCACTGAAAGAATGACAAATTGAACAGTCTTCTTGCAGATGGAGAGGGCCAAGACAGTAGACGCAGGAACTATGATTGTCAGTAACTGACATCTTTTGCCCACATTGGCAACGTTTAAACCCCGATTTAGCTTTCTCAGACATTATTGTAAAGCTAACAATAGGGATAGTAGAAAGTAAAGGTCAAGTCCAGTTATGAAAGTCAAGTCCGGTAAAATTGTCAAATCCAGTTAGAAAAAGTCTATTCCGGTAGTCAACTCCTGTAAAGGGTGGGATAGGCCCCGAGGGAAACTCTAATAAGTTAAACAACTTTAACTGGAACCGAGAAAATCCTCGAGACAGTATCACACACACACACACAGTCAACAAACAATGATTTAGAAAAAAATAATTCTCAAGAATACAAGAAAACATCTTTAAATCTTAGCTTTAGGTGCTCGAGCTCGATCAAGTGATGCAAACGCTGCAGCGGCAAACTAGATCTGAGGTAAGGGCAGAGGGGGATTGTGGGAGTTAGGTTGATCTCTAGCTTCTTCTCGATGCAGAGCTTGCATGCGGCTGACACGGAGCCGAGGATCGACTCCGAACCCAGGTGTAAGAACAAACGGCGAGATCGAACACTCTCACATTACAGGATACAACAGAATTTTTGAAAATTATTGAAGACACACAACTTGAGCCAGAATGGTTGATGTGCACACTTGATGTTAAGTCCTTGTACACAAGCATACCACACTGGGCAGGGTTGCAGGCACTACAACACTGGTTGAACAAGGTTGAACTGTATCCACCGGGATTCAACACATTGCTCATCTGTATGTCAGAGCATGTGCTTAGCAAAAATGTTTTTTGTTTTCAAGGGGAGTGCTACTGGCAACTGCAAGGTACGGCCATGGGGGCCTCTTTTGCCCCCATATATGCAGATCTTTTCATGGCCTATCTTGAGGAATGCCTTATCTATAATCCCCTGCATAACATTTATTTGGTGGAAATCGATATCTGGCGGAGATACCTTGATGATTGTTGGATGGTGTGGTGTGCAGATTCAACATATCTTATTGAATTTGTGGAATATCTTAACAGCAATATATGGGGTATTGAGTTCTCTATCAGTTCTCATACTGATCAAATTGACTTTTTGGATGTTACCATGTATCAGAATGAGGACCATACCCTAAGTACTAAGATTCATCGGAAATATCCACAATTCAATTCATTACTTCATGCATCTAGTATGCATCCACGCCACACCATCCGCAATATCCCAAAATCTCAATATTTGAGAATTAAACGGATCAATTCTTCAAATATTGATTATGAGAATGCCAAAGGAGATCTGAAAAATAGATTTTTGGACAGGGAATATTGCATCTTCGATATTGCATCCGCCAGTGCATGGACAGATAAACAAGACAGGAAAACCTTGTTGGAATACAAGGACCGCACAGACAACCCAAAGGATGACACTATCAGGTTCATTACCACCTTTGGTAGGAACCACCAGGTGGTTAGGAATGTTCTGAATGACAATTGGAACATTTTGTTAGCTAATGACTACCTTCGTAGTATCCTGGGTAATCAGTGTCAACTATCATATAGGAGAGGCAAAACCTTGGGATCATTATTTTCACATTACAAACAGAGAGAGAGTGGAGGGGCAAAATACAAACAATTGACTATAATAGGGGATGAACTTTTGGGAACTTTCCCTTGTGGCCACTGCACTTCGTGTAGTCAAGTGAACAAGCTTAAACAATTTACCAGTTCTAACACAAGCAAAGTTTATGATGTCAGGATATTTGGTAATTGCTCAAGCAGCTGGGTTATATACATGGCAACATGTCAGTGTTCTGCTTTCTATGTGGGCAAAACTTCACGATCACTAAGAATAAGAATAGGGGAACATCGGAGTGACATTCGTAATATGAAATTGACAAATGCTTTATATCAACATACTATTAAACACCCTACGGCAAAATTCATGTTTACAGTTATTGATAAAATTACAGGCAACAGGCACACTCAACAAGGATGGCAAAGTATACTTAGCCATAAAGAAAAGTATTGGATTATTCATCTCGGAGCCCTATTTCCACCAGGTCTCAATGACCATTTATGATGAGTATATTCCTTTATTCAATTATTATAAGATTACAGAATTCTAACATTGTGTTGATTTAGAAAATAATGTATATACTATAATAATATATACAGCATTGTTGTTTGGTTTTATTTTCACTTATGGTTTAATTGTGTATGCTCACATGGATCATTTACTCATTTACCAATGGTTTTTGCCATATTAATGCATACAATTTATGGTATATACCAAATATCAAATGACTATCAAGGACATCCCAAAATATGTCTTCATTTACTTTTTGTTTACTGCAGCCTGGTTGTCAACTAATGAATTATTCAGAAGGTATGGACTATACCTTCCATTTCTATTGGCTGGGTGAAAAATATATAAAGAATACTGGTTTGCTGGTTGCTATTACTATTTCTTTATTTTCTCTCACTGAAGAAGGCAGTAGCCGAAACTAGTTTGAGTGTTGGTATGTGGACATTATTATGTCCTTTTGCAGTATTTCATTAAGTTTCGAATAAAAGACGTGGAACTACTTATGCTGGCCTCTAGTGTTTTTTCTGGATTGGTTTGGCCGAGCATGCTGTACGTGCGAGGCATGCTGTTTGGATTTGGCTATCTGAGAAGCCACATTGTCACGGACCTCGTCAGAAACAGCCCCTGCCAAGGCTTCAGAGAGCTGGTTGATAAGATTCCTCTGAAGCCTGGTAAAGTGTGCCAAATAGTTCAAAGACCTACGGCGAAGTTCGATGAAGCAAACACAAGCTTCCCTAGTCTGTCAATCGCTTGGGACTCCTTGTTGGGCAGATGGACAGTTTGGCTCTCTTCTGCCAAATCCTTCTTAGTTGCAGCTGCCACCACCATAGCATCTACTGGAAGACCTCGTGACCAATGTGGGTGCTCAGCTGGGGGTGATAATATTTTATCTGGTCTCCTTTGTATCACTTCCACGGTGTCAGGAGTCTTCCATGCGTGTTGAACAATGAGCTGGATGAGCTCATTGGCAGGCGGGGTGACCCAGGAGGTAGGGGGCCAGGCACAAAAAGCCTGCAGGAATACGGATTCCTCAGAGAAAGTATAAGAGGACTTCCAGTCACCCCTCTGTCTAAGTATCTTAAGGATGTCACCAAAGGACACCTCATCAGAGGATGACCATGGGGACCCTTTCCTGTCATCAAAATCCGTATCTTCAGTCAATGACTCCTCAGTCGAGTCCATGTACTTCCTCTTGCATGATGCTTTCAGGGTACTTCCTCAGTGGGAGGTTCTGGGGAAGACTGCAAAAAGGAGGTCTCCTGAAGAGGAGAAACCTGAGGCCCTTGTGCCCAGTGGTTGTGGCTTGTGACAATTGTGGCACAAAGGGGGGAGAGGACACTGACATATGGGATTTGCTAGTGGAGGCAAGCGCCCTCTCTATGGCCTGGAAGGCCGGCCCACCCAAGGAGGGATGACAGCCTGAAATCAAGCATGACAACCTCGGAACTGGGGTCACACACCACCCCGACGAGCCCACCCCCAAGAGCAGAAGTCTCAAGAGGACCGTGAACCATGAGAGATAGAGGATCCATGGAGGGTGCCATAGAAAAGATCGTGGAACCACAAATGCTCTCCCCCATGGCACAGCTACTGGCCTGAGAAGAGCAGATGTCCAGTGGACCAAGGGCCACAAAGACGACTCTGGTTCCAAAGTGAGATCCACTATTGGAGTCGGAGGAAGGGAAGCTGCTGTCAGAGTAATAGGCTTCGAAACTTAGGTAGAAGTCAAAGGAGGAGTGTACGTTGGAGTTTGAGGCGATATATGTTCACCTGAAGGAGGAAACGTGGACTTTGATGGGTGAGAGAGACTTCTAGCCACAAGCAACTGGTTAACAAGCCACAACAGATCTTGCTCAGAGAGACTCTTGGTTAATCTCATGGCAAAAGCTGATGGTGATTATGGCCTTTCTAGAAAAAGGACTATATTGACTACCAGTAAATGGATCCAAGGAAGGAGAATACTTGGTCCTTGCTAATTCAAGAGGTGCAGAGCCCATAACCGAGGATGTCTGCACCGAAGAAAATGGTGTGGAAGTAGTCTGCGCTGACGTTAGTGCCACAGAAGTTGAAGGTGTCTACACCGTAAAGGCAAAAGTCTGCCCGGATGGGTACGGTGCCATCAAGGAAAGTGTCTGCACTGGTACTAAGGACGGTGCAGAGAAGAACTGCACCAAAGAACATGTTGGTGCTGAAAATATCTGCGCCATGGAGTACAGAAAAGTGGGTAGCCATGGTGGTGTAGCGGTTAGCATTGTTGCCTCACAGCAAGAGGTTCTCTGGTTCAATCTTCGGCTGGGGTGCCTTCTGTGTGGAGTCTGCATGTCCTCCCTGTGGTTGCGTGGGTTTCCTCCGGGTGCTCCGGTTTCCTCCCATATACCAAAGACATGCTGTAGGTGGATTGGACACTATAAATTGGCCCTAGGTGTGAGTGTGTGCATGTGTTGGCCTTCCGTGGAAGTTTGGGTGCCGGGCTGGCATCTCGACACTGTAAAACTCTACTGCCAATCATGAGCAGACAGGTGATCCGCTGTGACAACCCCTAACCGGGAAAAGCCGAAAGAAGAAGAACAAGATAGAGTACAGAAAAGTCATACTCAAAGCCGAAGGGGATTGTACCAATGGTGCCAAAGGGGACTGTACCTGCATGGACGGTGCTGGTAAGGGCTGCAACAGAACTGTTGGAGCCATAGTTGTCTGCACCAGGAACACCGGTGCCAGTGTTGATAAGGAAGACATGGCTGGAGCCAGAATCATTTGGGGTGGTGCCAAGCCTGGAGCTGACAGGGTCACAGGTGGCAGCGCTGAAGTACTAATCAATTTCACCTAACTTTGGTGCCAGTGTTGATAAGGAAGACATGGCTGGAGCCAGAATCATTTGAGTTGATGCCAAGCCTGGAGCTGACAGGGTCACAGGTGGCAACGCTGAAGTACTAATCAATTTCACCTTCTTATGAGTGGACTCCCTACGATCTCCAGAGGGAGAATATGGGAGCGACTTTGATGATGAAGAGGAAGAATGCTTCTTGCAGGGTTTAATAGGAGGGGGTGAGCCCTCCGACCTAGAAATAGCCTCAGAGAAAGGAGATTTTAGAAGACCTTTCAATATTAACTTATTCTTCCTCTTATTAAGAGTCCTGGTTGAAAAATTTTTACAAATCCCACACGGGGGATCCACGGTAATGTGGGAGACATTCAGACTGTAGACACATAAGTCATGGCCATCAGAAAGCGGTAACTTATGGCCTCAATCCTTACACTGCTTGAAACCAATGCTACTTTTCTTATCTGACATAATGATGTGGAGAAGAAGAACAGTACCAAAAGGAAGAGGAAAGGCTACCCAAAAGGGTAAGAAGAGAAAAGGAAGGATTACCAATGATGGTAATGAAAAATTACCTCAATGGTAAGAAAATGGGTAATAAAGGGAAAAGACTAAAGGGAGAGAGTCTAAAATATACGATAGGGTAGGAAAATATTAGTAGAAACTATATGAAAATATTTAAAATAAGAACAATCTATAAAACTTTCAAAAAATTAGACACTTAGCTGACAGAGTGGCTTGACATGGCTGTACAGCAACGTGGCAAATAAGATCTGAGGTAACAGGGAGCAGAGCATTTTGGGTGGAATCTTGGCTTGAGAGTTTTTGGCTGATAACCCATCAGTAAGGAATTAACAAAGATTAACAACATCAGATCATATAGTTTTCTTACATTTCTAAGGCAAGCATACAAATGATATTACTATTCACAAAGGACATAGAATTATTTACAAAATTGTAGATGGCTGGCTGGTAGCCTTCATAGCAACTTTAAAGTATCTTCTATAGTTGGTAAAATTAAAGGACTAGGTGCAGAATTAGTATCCTCATTCTCTAATAGATCAAAAAATATGCCCGATTCTGGGGAGCTTCTGTTTGCTCTCAGCTAAAAGCATCCCTAAGTCTAGAAAGGTGTCGGCAAAGGAAAAGGAAAATATGGGATTAACTTTAGTTTCACTATCTGAAATGTCATAGCTCCAGGTTATGGATTCCTGAGGAGAATCATCCTTGTCTCTGTCGGAATCCTCATCATCTGAAAACACATATTGTTCTCTGGCAATACCTGCACTAGAACTGTGAAAAGGCAAACAGCCCATTGAATTTACTGACTGCAAAACACTCCTAGTCAAAGATATATCTGACTTATATACAGAAACAACTTGATCATCTGCCCTCCAATTTTTTTTTTTTTTTTGTCTAGGAGTATCCCTATTGTAAAAGTGGTCAGGGAAAGCCTACTATTTTTGGCAAGAGGTCTCTCTCCCTGAACAACTCCTGTACCTAAAGTGTTTCATTCTTCCATGCCTGTAACAAGTACTGGAACAGACCCTGAGGACCTGTCTAACACCTGGTCCACAGTGGCCATTACAAGTACACCAGAGGGAGTCGAGGCAATATGTAAGCTGTCTTTAGAACTATCTTTAGCCACACCAGAGTCACTAACTGTAGGCCACAGAAATGATTTTATTTGTTTTTTCTTTTGAGGTACAAGTGGAGTGGAAAAAGCAGGACCGGGAATATCATCCATGCTATAGCCAGAGAAGAAACTTGTTTGAAACACAAGATATACTAAAATTCTTTTTACAGGCCTTAAACATTTATTCAAAAATATCACAGAACATTTATAACTTCAGAAATGAAAAAAAAAATCTAATTCCATTAAAAACAATAACAGGCATTAGGGTTGCCACCTTTTCAAGTGCCCAAAGTGGAACATTTGTGTTAGGAACGTCGGATTTTGCAGGGCAAAACATACCCACGGCCAGTACACAGGACAGCAATTTTCTTTTTGCCAGAATAGCAACTTATTCTTGTAGCATTTGAGTTGCTTATTCTGTTTATTATAATATTTTGGTGTTTCAGATACAGAATAACTGTTTTATGCTACTATTAAAGAAAATATAGGAAATATTTTTGTCCTAAGATATCAGGACATTTGCCATTTGTTCAGTTTGTTTGCAGGACACAACTGGCCAAAGAGGGACTGTCCCTCGCAAAGTGGGACAGGTGGTAACCCTAACAGGCATGGAACACAAACTTTCTGATACTTAGTATTTTCATAAAATCGCAGTTTTCCACACAAAATTGTAAAGTAAGCCAAGTAAACAGTGCCAAAGCATATAAGAAACATTCCTGACAAAAGCCAGTATATTCTTAAGGTGAAATATTACGTGTTTTTATTTTTTTTATTTTTTTGTCTATTTTTTAGAATGTTAAGGTAGATCAGAAAAAAGTACCACAAATATTAAATACAAAAACATTTATATATTTATCTGTTAGGCAAAAAGCTTTCAGAACATTCTAAATACTGACCTCACTCTGTTTGCTAATATACTTCCCACCAAATAGGGTGGTCTATCAGCAGCCAGAGAGAGTGAGTGAAAGGGAAGGGATAGGATTTAGGGTTTTGAAAAGCTGATCAGGTGCTGTGTCCCTGGCAGGACACTATCCATAGGCTAATGCTGCAGTGAGAGTGAAGAGCATCTTATGACATCACCTCTGTGCCCCATTGTTTTCATAAGAAGACCGGAATTCTTAATGACCATAATGACAGCAAACACATGACCCAACAACACCACCACTACAGACATCCTGTCTGACATGGTGGTATGAGATGGAACACAACAAAACAAGGATACAATGTTTTGTATTCACTGTTATGAAACATTTCCAGCACTGATACTGCCCAGAAGTACTTTTTTTGTGACAGGATCAAATCTAGTTTCTTCTCATTGACCATTAAACATCATATCTGGTGTTGATAGGAATGAGCTTAAATTCAGAAGACATTCAGATAAGGATAAACACAAGTCCCCTTCATTCTGACTGCTGCTGCAATAGCTGGAGGTAGATGTTTGAAAAATACCCTGGGTACTGCTGTCAGCCTGAAAGAGAGAGACAAAAATGCAAATCTAAACATTTGGTTCCATCAGAGGTTTCTTGTGTGGAGGTGATCCATTTGGAACTGAAAGAATCTCCTGTAGAGTTAAAATTTTGAAATGTCCCAATAAGTATCTTTCGGACTGAGTTTGGCTACCATCATTTTCTGAAACAATGGGGCAACAGTGATCTGCAGATCCATCGTTTTGAATTTCTTGATTTTGAAGTGGTTAAGTTGCCTCCATAGGCAATCCTTCTGGACAAGAAACAGCCACACATATTACTCCAGTGTTTAACTAAGGAAATGGTTTTGTCTCTCTCTCTCTCTCTCTGTAACCAACTTCTGCAAGATCAGGATGGTGAATCAAGTGTTTCAGCCAATCATCCAGGGATGGGGTGGATCAAGAACTACTGAGTGCATTGCAGTGGTGAGAGCCAATGTAGGCTTCCATAAAGCCAGACATCCTTAATGGATGCTGATAAGCAGTTCAGGCTCTCTAGCTAAGGGTGAATTCACCACCTCAAGGATTCAGAGTGCTAGCTAAACAATAGATGTAAACTGAGGAGATTCCAGTTTGGGCATGGCCTCTGATTGCTTGTTCTTATGGTGATGCTCCAACATCTGCAAACTCAGCAAGCTTGCAATTCGTCCTGCCTTTGGCTTCAGCTAGCCTGACTGAACCTCTGACAGTTGTGGCAGTTCTCAGTGTCATTATTTGAACCCCCCAAATACAGCACAGGCAGTACTGCTGTGGGCCGTGACTGGTAACTTGATACTTAAGAATGTGAATGTGGAACTTTACATTGACAATAGAAAGAATCAAGATCCAAACTAAATCCTTCACACTATAACACAATGTACGTTACTCAGATGAGCAAACATCCCCAGTGTGGGATTTTACTAAAAATGTTTAACTCCAGTTGGTACAGATGTAATAACCAAACAAGGACCCATCAACATAGGTCCTCATAGCTGGATCTTTTTTCAGTGGCAGTGTTACATCACAGCAGTGTCACCACCACCCTAAAGGACACGTTACACCAGCATGCTGAAGTGACATTAGCCTCTTTAATAAGTTTAGAACCTACCTTCTTTGAATGTCTTTTGAATGTAACGTAAATATAGACAACAAATACACATACTGGCAATAAAACAAGAACTCTTAAGTGGATACCAAAGTTGTCACTTCATGATTTGGGATAACTGCTTTAGGTATGGAACCTACATTAGTGTTTGACACAGTACTATTTACTTCTATAACAACTGTGTACTGCCTTACTAAAAGCTTACTTTAAAGCAATGATCTCAGACTAACTTTCCAAATGCCGAGCATTTTGTTTCAAGAGTAAAGCTTTTTATTGTTTTTCCAAATTCAAAAATACTCAGCTGTTCAGTCTGGTTCTTGAAATCAATTTCTTGTATACCAGCCAAGAATCTAGGCTGCAAGAAATTGTTAGTTTTAAAATTTTCAGATATGTGACTGCTTGGTAGACATCTACATGTTAATGAGTCAGTGTTGGGATTAAAACTTTGATTTTAAATGGCACACATAAGATTGTTTCCATTTTAAAATATGGACATCCTAAAAGTCAGTTTGTTATTGAGTGCTGATTCCAACTGTGTTAGATATTCCCCCAAAACATAAATAAAATCAGCACTTTTGCTAGAAATACAGAAATCAGCATGGAGATGAGTGACTCATATGGCTGGATACAATTCTGTGTACTAAGTACTATGCAAACATGAGCACTGATGAGATATACGACAGCAAAGATTCAGCCAGGATATGAACTTAAGAATGATGAACTAAATAGGAACAGAAATATTATGAGCTGAGCTAAGGGCAGGTCAAGTGAACTGTTAAGTACAGACCTAGGAAGCAGCAAATGAAATTAACAAGTATGTACCACGTTTAGGAGGACTCATGCTGCCATGTCTTAGGTTGCTGGGAAAGCCACACTTGGACAGGTACATACACTCATGATGGTTTACCAGAAGAAACACACGATAACTGAAAATTATGCTGTGCTGAAGCATAACCCATACAGGGAATTATAAAACTGGGGTTCTCAAAATACAAAAGATATGCAGGGGTGCTTTTATACTGTGTGCAAATGAATTCAATATAAAAATATGACTGTGAGTTTGTAGAGGACTACACATACAGAAAGGCTTCATAGCAGAATCAAAACTGAAGGTGGATTATTTGAAAATCTAGAGAAAATATATAAAAAAATGAGGGTGGGTGGCTTCAGGGACAAAAGTAAAAGCACTTTCTCACAGAATAGGTTGTGGCAAAACAATGCATTGCCAAACTTACACGTTCACCTTAAAGCATGTGTATTTTTAAGAAGCAATAACATAGCATTACAAGTGATTATCATCACTACAGCAATAAAGTACAGTTTTGTACCTACCATAAATGTAGATGTTCGAATGCTAATACAGCTGCAGTCATAACAGATGGGTTCTCCTGCCATCAGGCGGGTCCTCGATCGGCCGAATTCCAAAGTCTAGGTCCGGCGTCGGTTGTCGTCGCTTCTTCCCTGACGTCAGTGCGACAGGGGTATAAAAGAACCAGCCGACGCCATTTTCTTCAGTTTTTCTTGCCCCAGATGTCAGGTGCCCCCAGAAGGGAGGCAATACATAAATTTGTGTGATAAAGCAATGCAATATAATTCAAATATAGTAGTGCAAGCAAATACATCCAGAATGAATACCCCAATCAGGTAGCATGAGTATAGTCCTGTCCCAAGAGGGGAAGGAGGGAGGGAAACCTGGACTGCAGCTGCATTAGCACTCGAACATCCACATTTATGGTAGGTACAAAACTGTACTATGTTCATCGTGCATACAGCTGCGGTCATAACAGATGGGTAGAATCTCAAAGCTAAGAAAGGGGTGGTAGGCACTAGGTGGAACTAGGAGGATCCAGAATGCCCTGCAAGACTGCAGTGGCAAAGCCCGCTCTAGATTTGGAGTATAATGGAAGGTGGTAGTGCTTGGAGAAGGTATGCACAGAGCTCCAAGTGGCTGCTTCCAAAATATCTTTGGTAGGAACTCCTCTGAGAAAAGCTGCAGAGGTAGCCGTGGCCCTTGTGGAGTGAGATCTGATGCCTGTAGGTACAGTTTTGCCATGAAAAGAGTAGCAAAAGCGTATGCAGTGGGCTATCCATTTTGAGATAGTCTGTTTGGAAATTGGCTTTCCTTGTGCTCCTATAGCATAGGACACAAAGAGCTGATCTGATTTCCTGAAAAGCTTTGTTCTGTCCAAATAGTAATGCAGTTGTCTGTGGATGTCCAAGGAATGTAGTAATCTATCCCCTTTGTTTTGAGGATTAGGATAAAAGGTAGGCAAGTGTATAGCCTGATTCAAAGCTACCCTGGATACCACTTTTGGCATAAAGGACGGGTTGGTTCGTAAGGAAACTCTGTCCTGATGGAAGATGATGAAAGGCTGCACAGCCATGAGAGCTTGTAGTTCCGATACCCTATGAGCTGAGGTAATAGCCAGAAGGAAAGCTGTTTTCCAGGACAAATATTGCAAATCTGATGAGGCAGCTGGCTCAAAAGGAGGCAAAGTCAGTTTTTCTAGAATGAAATTGAGATCCCAAGCAGGTATTGGTTGTTTCCTTGGGGGTTTTAGATTCTTAGCCCCTCTGAGGAACTGTCTTAAGAGGGGGTGAGAGAATAAGGGTGGATCAGTGTTGTATTCTACAGAAATGGCTGAGGCATGGATTTTGATGGAGGAGAAAGAAAGTCCACTGCTTAGCAGCTCAGCTAGATACTGTAATATTTGAGGTAAATTCAGGTTTCCAGGATCCTGGCCCTTTTTCTCATTCCAGACACAAAACCGCTTCCATTTTGCGGAGTAAGCTTTTCTGGTAGACGGCCTTCTGGCCTCCAAAATGACATCCTGCACCTCCTTGGAGAGTAGGGTCTGTTGTAATGCTAAGAAATCTTCCATGTGGCTAGACTGAGTGTTTTTAGCTGACTGTGAAGAGTTTTGAAGCTGTGCTGAGTCAGAAGAAGAGGCATTAGAGGCAGGGTCCATGGTGGGGAATGCGTCAGGCTCCTCAGGAGTGGGTACCAGTGTTGTCTTGGCCAGTCTGGAGCAATGAGAATCATCTTCGGTCTGTCTGCTCTGGTTTTTAATAGTACTTGGGGCAGCAGAGGAAGAGGTGGGAAGGCATAAACTGTCATTGATGTCCAACTGAAAGAGAGAGCGTCCACTCTCCAGGCCTTTGGGTGAAAAATCCTTGAGCAGAATTTTGTCAATTGGTGATTTTCGTGGGAAGCAAAGAGATCTATGTTTGGTCTTCCCCATGCTTGAATTATCTCTGTAAAAACTTGAGGATGCAACTTCCATTCGTGTGGATCTGTCATACTTCTGCTTAGGTTATCTGCCAGCGTGTTTTCCTTGCCTGGCAAGTACTGTGCTTGTAGTTCGATTTGTAAGTCCATGACCATGTTCCAAAGTGACATGGCCAGTCTGCATAGGGGGTAAGAATGGGTTCCTCCCTGTTTGTTTATGTACCACATTACTGTGGTGTTGTCCGTCCTTATCAATAGTTGACCTGGTTGCAGGAGGTCTTTGAAAGCTATAATAGCATTTATTACTGCTAGCATCTCCTTTTGATTGATGTGCAGGTGCTTTTCTTTTTGGGACCATTTGCCCTGAATGCACCGATCTGTCATGTGCGCCCCCCAGGCGTAGTCCGAGGCGTCTGTTGTGATGACTTGCTTTGCTTGAGGCTTGCTGAATGGGAGACCTGTGTTTGCTTGGCATGCTTGAGCCCACCACAGAAATTCCTTTTGAAGACATGGAATTAGTGGTATTATTGTTTCCAGGCTGTGGCTGTGTTGAGACCATAGGTTTTTCAGGTACCATTGAAGTTTCCTCATATGCAGCTTTGCACATGGGATTAGTAAGATGCAAGATGCCATGAATCCCAGAGCCTGCAGGATTTTCCTTGCAGTCAGCCTGGTGCAATTTGCAAGTGTTCTGAAGTATTGAGTTAGTTGCCCCTGCTTCTCTGACGTGAGGTAGGCCATCTGGGTGTTTGCGTCCAAGTTGGCACCCAGGAAAATTATTTTCTGAGAGGGTATTAATCTTGATTTGTTTTTGTTGACTGTGTATCCCAAAGAATTCAACAACATTATTACATAAGCCAGATGTTCCAGTAAAATGTGCTTGCTGTCCGCTTGGATCAGGCAGTCATCCAAATAGGGGTATATTTGTATCCCTTGAAGTCTGCAGTAGGCAATTACTGATGCCAGGCATTTCGTGAATACTCTGGGCGCAGTAGATAAGCCAAAGGGCGATGCAGAGAATTGATAATGGGTTGAACCTCCAAGAAATCTGAGGTATCTTCTGCAATTTTGTCTGATTGGGACATGCAGGTATGCCTCCTTGAGGTCCAATGTTACCAGCCAAGACTCCTTGCCCAGCATGGGAAGAAGCTGCTGTAGAGTGAGCATCTTGAATTTTGGTACTAGTAGAAATGTGTTTAGGATGGATAGGTCCAAAATAGGTCTCCAATCTTTTCCCTTCCTTGGTACCAGGAATAGTCTGGAATAAAAACCTTGACCTTGTTCGTGCATAGGTACCTCTTGAATAGCTTTCATGTCTATGAGATCTGAAATTAGTCTTTGTGCCTCTGCCCTTTGATTGTGTGGCAGGTTTGGCATGCCTCTCATTTTTGGAAGGGTGTGAAAATGGAATCTGTAGCCTCTCTTTATAATGTCCAGGATCCATTTGTCTTTTGTGACAATATGCCAATTTTTTGAAAATAATGCCAGTTTTCCGCCTAATGGTGCTGCCATTTGAGTCTTGCTTGGCATACAAAGGGGAAAGTCATTGGGCTTGCTTTCTGAATGGTTGCGAGTTATCCTCACCACCTCTTTGTGTAGGAGCTTGCCATTGTCTGCCTCTAAACGATCCTTGGGACTGCCCTCTGCCCCTCGGGCGCCTGTATCTACCTCTTTGGGGTCTGTCCGTGGCTGGAAAGGACCAATTTTTGGAAGGCCAATTTCTACTGAAACGTGGGGGTTGTACCTGTAGAAAGTCTTTCACTGTTTGCATTGATTTAGCCTTTTCCTCCATTTTCCTTAATACCTCCTCAGCATTAGCACCAAATAATACATCTTTTTGTAGAGGGGCATCTAGTAATTTGGCTTTGACATGATCTGGTAAGGTTTGCTCCTTGAGCCAGGCATGCCTACGTATAACTAATACTGTAACAGCAGCTCTACATGAGGCCTCTAGAGCATCAAAACCACATTGTAAGGTATGTTTACCCACTTGTTCTGCACTATGCATCAAATCCTGCAACTCCTTCAAGTCTGGTTGTTCAGGTTGTGACATTTTACTTTTCAATTGTGATAACAAAAACTGTTGGTACTTTAGCATATGGAACTGACAGTTTAATGCCCTCATGGTTAAGGTGGCCGAGGTATATACCTTTTTTCCCCACCTTTCTAAAGATCTGGAATCTCTCTCGGAAGGCAATGGATTTTTAGCAGTGGAGGCCTTAATTCCCTTGGGGCCCTGTGAGATAGTTTCTGGGTCAGCAGCATGGCTTTTGTCTAGAAATTGGTGTGAGTCAGGAACCCTGTAGTACCTGTCAGGCTTGACTGGAGCTGGAGGTAGAGAATACGGGTTAAGGCAGGCCTCCGAGTACACATCATCTAGTATGTCCAAGACAGGAGGTATAGCTAGAGGCCTGTGCTGAGGTAGCAAGAGAAATTCCCTAAGCCTTTTCTTGGAATCTGAATAATCTTGGCCTTCCCAGTGGAAGTGTTCCCTTAAGGTATGCAAAGTTTCCCCAAATGAGTAATCCTCTGGGGGGGAGACAGAGGGGATGGACTCCTCAGCATCAGAATCTTCAAAAGGGGAGTAAGAATGTTCCTGTTCATCAGAATGCTCTGAAATAATGGAGTCCTGAACAGAGGAGGGGGATTCTTCCTCCACTCTGGGCCTTTTGTCCGGGGGGGGGGGGGTTGTGAACCCCTGATAAGAGTAATCAAATCCTCAGCCATTTTAAGCATCTGTTTTTTAGGCATGGGGCCTGGAGATGGGCCTTGTGTAGCTGGTCTCTTAGAATGCATGGCTGCTTTAGACTTAGTGTAAGCCTTGATGGAAAAAGAAGAGAAAGGTCTGAAAACACCTTGAGAGGAGGTAGACCTGTCCACATTTTGAGATTCACCGCCAAGAGTGGCTTTGGTATCTGTAGTCGGGGTGTGGGCCGAGGAGCCTGCGACCTCGGGCACAGGAGACACCACCAATGTAGTGTCGTTGGTAGTCAGGGGCTGCGTAGGCGCCTCGCTGAGAACCGGACCACGTGTAGTCGGCTTTGGCGTGGTGTCGGTAGAGGCCGCGGACCTCATGTGTTGGTCCTTGTCTTTGCGTTTTTTAGACAAAACTGGAGTCGGAGTATCCGACGACATAATATAGTTAAATTTTTGGCCAAAATAATGCTGGGCGAACTCCGCCCGATGCTTAATGGTGCGTTTATTGAAAGTAGCACAAAAGCGACAGACCGAGATGTCGTGGTCTGGGCCTAAACAAGGAATACAGAGGGAATGGAAATCCTTATGCGGTATTTGCTTCCCACATGAAATACAATTATTAACTGTGTCTGACATCGGTCTGAGGCAAGAAAAGTTTCCCCAATGGGGTACTTAGCTTTCAAGAAGAATTCGATTGCAAAATTTTCGTAATTTCAGGAGCTGGCCGACCGGCACTTACGAACTGCTTCTGCTTCGGGCACTGCGCGGCAAGAAAGACTGAAGAAAATGGCGATGGCTGGTTCTTTTATATCCCTGTCGCACTGATGTCAGGGAAGAAGCGACGACAACCGACGCCGGACCTAGACTTTGGAATTCGGCCGACCGAGGACCCGCCTGACGGCAGGAGAACCCATCTGTTATGACTGCAGCTGTATGCACGATGAACATCAGATAGGGAAATGAGAAACTGTCAAGAGTGTGAAATGCCTGCATTTAAGTGAATTAGAAACGTCTGGTGGTATTATTTGATCACATTTATATTCTACACAGTTCATAACTGCAACCTCTGTGAGTGTCATTAACACTACTACTTATAATAATTTCATCCCCTGCTCCTTATTTTAACAGTATTTTACTCACATAGCAATCTCTATATATTTTCTATGTTATATCATCAGATTCTTTTTAAGGCAAAGCATATGGAATGCTAAGTAAAACTGCACTGCATGCGATTTATGTTCTTTCTGGTTTATGTGCCAGACTGGAACTAATTACAACAAAAATTAAGTATTAACTGCAGAAGTACTGTACTAACCTCATAATGTTGGAAGCATCTTCAGCATCTGGATCGGCACAGTACTTGTTAGCGAGAATAAGACATGCGTCGGCTGACTCTATCTGAGACGATAAAACAGTAAATTGTTTTAAACTCTGTTTAATTAGTGGGGTCACTACTCAATATTGTTAAGGCTGTAAGAAGTCATATTACACATGCACAACAACAGAAATGTAACTTATGTCAGAAAAGCTTCCTCTTGCCCTACCTATGTATAAGCTGCATGTTCCAGGTACCCTAAGTCATATTCTTTTTATCCCAGACAGACCAGCTTTATGTCAACTTCATGCGTTACTAAACTCACTCACTAATTTCAAATGCACAGCCTCCTTAGACATGTCATTTCATGTATCCACTAGGCACTTAATAAAAAAAAAATAAGTATATGCTTCCTTATACTGCCTGTCAGGCACCCACCTTCAATGACTACTTGTTCTTAAATACCTTTTTTGTAATACATTCTACCCTTTTCATTCAATCCAATCCAAGGTTGGTAAGGTATAGAGAAGCCATTAGGTTAACATACCTAGTACAGGAAATTTGTAATTTGACTCATGGCTTCAACGCTCATCACATAATTTGCTCCTTCTCCTTATAGCATCAGATATTATGCATATATAACATCTAAGCCCCACATATTTCATATTTCATATTTATCCAACCTGTAGTTCTATATAAAGTGGTGTAATAAAAAATGAAGTTATGTCTTACCATAACGTTCCATCTGTGTGGTTCATCTTCTTTCATGCATCACTGATGGGTTCGGTTCTGAGCCCTCAGAACTGAGTCGGCCTATTACCAGGCTGGCACCAGCCAAAAAAACTTTTGAGCTAAGTCTCTACCCAGAATGTCCTTCTCCCTGTTACCTCAGATTGAGTTTGCTAAGAAAAGAAGTAAAGCTGAGGCCACTTCAATGCAAGTACCCTAGTGCACCACTTAGACCCAAAGCATCCCCCAGGAGCCTTTGGAGGGGGAAGGAGGGTGGGATGTGATGAATGAAAGAAGATGAACAACACAGATGGAAACGTTATGGTAAGACATAACTTCTTTATCTGATGTTGTTAATCTTCTTTCCATTCATCACTGATGGGACAGAATCCCAAGCTACCTTGAGGTCCATGGGCGGCCCTTATGGAAGAACATTCCTGAGTACCATTGAGCCAAAGGCAGCTCTCCCCCTGGAGACCAGGTCCAATTTGTATTGATTGATAAAGGTAAGAGGCTTAGCCCATAGCTGCTGTGCAGATGTCATCCATGGATGCCCTGGAATGGAATGCTGTAGAAGTTGCCATACATCTAGTGGAGTGGCCTTTAACTTTTGGCATGGATTCATTATGGAGGGAATAGATGACTCGTATGCAGTCCCTTAGCCATTCTGATAATGTAACCATGGAAACAGCCTCTCCCATTTTGTGTCCCGAAAAGGAGATGAAAAGCTGTTCAGATTTACGGATAGGTTTGGTCCTGTCTAGGTAAAATCTTAATTGTCTATGTACATCTAAGGTGGAAAGGCAATACTCTCCTCTATTGGCAAAATTCAGGAAGAACACAGGTAGATCAATGGACTGGTTAACAGAGAATTCAGAAACAACTTTGGGAAGAAAAGATGGGTTCATTCAAAGAGACACTCTGTCTTTATGAAAGACCAGATGGGCCTCTTGGTACACAATGCCTGCAGTTCCGAAACTCTTCTGGCAGAGTTAATGGCAACTAGGAAGAAAGATTTCCACGACAAAAACTTTAGGTCACACTTAGCTGCAGGCTCACAGGGCTTTTGAGTCAAGGATTGGAGGACTAAAGTTAGGTTTCATGGTACTACAGGCTGTCTTAGAGGAGGCCTAAGATGAGACGTCCTTTTGAGGAAAGCATGGCAAAAATGTAACAAAATAAGAGGGGTGCCATCTATACCATTGTGGAACTTGGAAATTGCCACTAAATTACACATACTGTAGAGGCATAACCTCCTTTATCAAAAAACTTAGCCAAATATTGAAGCACTGCAGTAACTGGAGCCGAATACGGGTCTAGCATGTTATCCTTAGACCAAATGGAAAACCTTTTCCATTTATCCTGATATAGTCTTCTGGTGGATGGTTTTTTGGAGGCCAGAATGATGTCTCAAACAGGAGAGGAGAGTTTAGCCGGCCTGGCAACTAGCGGAAGTGGAGAAACCAAGCTGTCAGCTTGAGAGTGGACAGGTTCGGGTGACTCAACCCTTGGGGATGAGTGATAAGATCTGGTACAGGGTCCAGAATCCATGGCAGAAATACTAAGTGAGGCCGAAGAAAGGGGAACCAGACTTGTCGAGGCCAGAATGGGGCTATGAGGATCACCTTGCATCTCAACCGAAGAGCTTTCTTTAGAAATTGTGGTATCAGAGGAATGGGAGGATAGGTGTACAGAAGTCCCGTGGGCCAATTGTGGATCAGAGCATCCCTCGGTGACTCCTCCTCTGGGGGAAGTAGGGCAAAGTAGCTGCTGCACTTGGTGTTTAATGGGGAAGTGAAAAGATTGCAGCAAGGCTGGCCCCAGTGGCTGAAGATTACAGACACCACCTTGGGGTTGAAGGACCACTCGTGGGGCATGAGGATGTATCTGCTCAGTTTGTTTGCAATGACGCTGGTGCTCCCTGTGATATGCGTTGCTATCAGAAAGCAGTTGGAAGCTATCGCCCACTGCCAGATTCTCATGGCTTCTCAACAAAGGGGGTAGGACTTGGTTCCTCCTTGTTTGTTGATGTACCAGACCACTGACATATTGTCTGATTGGACTGCAATGCTAACAGCACGGCTCTCAGTTCTAGGACACTGATATGTAGTTGGGCCTCTGAGGCGGACCATGTGCCTTGGACAGTCTTTCCCTGAAAATGGCCCCCCCACCTGATCAGGGAAGCATCCGTGGTCACAATGGCTGTGGGCTGTGAGGGTTGAAAGGGTCAGCTCCAAAGATCTTCATCTGGCCTCATCCATCAAAGCAGATCCTGCTTGCAAGAGTTGGTTATTCGAATCTTGTAATCCAGGGGATGACAGTTTGGAAACCATTGACACAAAAGAAGCCATTGCAGAATTCACATATGAAGCTTTGCTAGAGGCACTATTGGAATTGATGCAGCCATAGAATCCAGGGCTTGGAGAACTTGTTTTGCAGGGACTAGTGTTTGAGAAAGAATCACTCGGATTTGAAGCCTCAATCAGTGGAGCCTGTGAAGAGGGAGTGACACCAGACAAGACTGGGTATTGACCACTGTTCCAATGAATTCTATTTGTTGAGTAGGGATAAGATTTGATTTCTCCCAATGTATCGATATTCCCAACAATTTTGCCATAGAGAGAGTATGTTGTAGGGCAGTTACCAGAAGATGCTTGATGGAGGCGGTAAGGAGCCAGTCGTCTAGCTATGGAAACACCCAGAATTCTTTTAGTCTTACGTGAGCTGTTATCACTGCCATGCATTTCATGAACACTCTAGGGGCTGTAGAGAGACCGAACAGCAGGGTACGGAATTGGTAATGGCTGGCTCCTAGCCAGAAGCAAAGCAGACTCCTGGAGCTCAGAACCGAACCCATCAGTGATAAATGGAAAGAAGAATAACAACATCAGATTATGCTTTTAGATATATTCTAGGAGTCCCAGATAAACTGTTTATGTACACTACAACAGGATCATTGTTTCATAGTTTTCAAAATCTGATAGTTTCAGGAAGGCATTATTTAGGCCTGAGAACAACATGGAACACATATTACAATAAGGCTGTAGTATAAAAAAATTGCCTAATATGTAAGTGAGCTTTTCTGGCCATCTTACAAAAAAATCTCAACCCTACTGTGAAAGCCCTTATATCAAACTTGAAACATATAAACTTTGTTATGAAAAATCAAACCAGCAATATGAAATATTTAAAAACACTTATGCAATAAAAATTTCAAAAACAACAAATGTAATACATCTAGCACAATATCATTCCCATCCCTTCTCTAAAGAGTACATCAAATGTCAGAGGTGAACACATTAAAGCAAACCTTCTTGTCAGTACAATTCTAGAACAAAAAAAATCAGTGTTCATTTTCTAACCGTGTCACATGAAGTTGGCAACTGAACCATTCTCCCTTCTGACTGAACCATCAAACTATCTAATTTGGAATCCCCAAAAACTCAATAAAAAATCCTAGCCAATACAACTACAAACCCAAATTCAAAATTCTTCCCCTTTTTGAATTCATCCATTCAACTTATTTTATTTAATTCAACTTAACTCTTACGTCTGCTGATGCCATCCACAAAATAAATGGCAACAAATCAAACTAAGAACCTTTACAATTAAAAAGAAAAAAAAAAAGCTAACCCACACCTAAATTCATTGAACCATGAGACCACACCAAATAAAAAAAGATCTCCCTCTCCAAAATAATAGCACAACAAAGAAAACAAAGCCACACTTCTGGCAATATACTTAACTAACCTGGTAAAAATCCATTCATTAAAAAAAATAGCAAGAAGTACATCTAACTATGTCTACATTTCTGCCCAGAAGAAAATTGCAAAACTAAGACTTGTAAACAAAGACAATCCCCGTTTCATATGTTCATTCACAAACAATGGATCCTACTTCTCCTCCTTCTCCTCTTTTGTGAAACAAAAACTTCCAAAACTGCTTAGAACAAACAGAATATGCAAGGTTTAAATGCTAGATATGCATAATGTATGGTACTGTAGGGAGAACAGGAATGTCGTAAAATGAATTATGGCTTCATCACTCATCATGTAACTTATTCTCTAAGCCTATAGCACCAGTCATTATGCATATTTAACACCTGCCCATATATAAATATGTGTAGTATGCAGTATAGCCATGTTATGCATGGACTGTGGCTGCCATAAAATGCTAGTCATGCTGTTGTACCAGTGTCACTAGATTTCACCTATAAGCAAGACAGTATAATCCTTTATACATAGTCAAGTACTCAGCTTATGTCACGATGCATTATTCTGTTGATTTACTACCAGTGACATTTTAAGTGGCAGCAGAAGGGGGTACTGCAAGAGATATGTGAGAAGTCTGCCTAAGTGGTGCCTTACTTTGTAATGTATTCTACTAGAAAAAAAACTGACAACTGGATCACATGTCAGTTGCTAAGGTCAGCTCTTGATAATGCCAGGTAGTGTATGTGAGTGTTTGAGGCATATTAGGAAGGTTACCAGACAACATCTGCAAGGATTAAATTTGTAGTTCATGTCCATGACAAATAAATAATCCCTTATATCACATATTGTGACTCCACCTAACAAATATATAGGAATAACAAAAACGGTAATAATCCCTCACTGTAGTTTTACAAAATGAAATCATGGCAAGTACTACAACAGAAAACATTAACAAGCAACTTTTATTTACCTTTACTCTTGCCAGATCATGAGGGTTGAGGACAGATCCCTGGTAGAACTCCACCTGAGTAAAGTGACGTTTAAAGAGAGCTTCTAGCTCCAGATTTGGGGAAATACTACATGGCAAAGGAGGAAAACAAAAAGAAAATATTTAGGGCTTGGTCTCTTGGGTAGCTCTATCACAACATTATTTCAGTATGCTATTTTGTTTTACAGCCCCTTAAAACTGTGATATTTACTCATTTCATATGCAAAGTTATATGTGGGTATTAAATGTACTCACATGTATATAATATTATCAGTTGTTGACAGCTGGGCTTAACAGAGTTATAATGCATCAATTAAAAAAAAAACAGTCATGGTGTAAGCTTTCAGAGGTGACTTTCTTCTAACTTCCATTTTGTAATCACATGATTATAAAACACTAAACATTGTACTTACACCATTTGGCATGCCTTACTAACAGAAAGCAAGACTGAAAATAGTAAAGGATCAAGGACATTAAATCAGTTTGCATTAAAGAAACATATTCGCAAAAAGGTATGAGCTATGCCAGTACTCCTTTTGGGTCAAATAAAGGGTTAGATCAAAGGTTCCAATGTTGAAACTATGAATATAACACACATTAAATTTAAGAGGACTAAAAAAAAATATTTTCTTTTTTTGCAATGGGCTACCCCCCCCCCCCACCCCCGTCAAATCCCAACACCCTGTACCATGATTTCACATGCAAAGCAGACAAAAGTCTGGAAAACAGGCTTTTAAGAGGATTCACTCTTAAATACTGTAACCATCCATGTATATATATATATATATATATATATATATATATATATATATATATATATATATATATATATACATACAGATATACACATACACACATATACATATAGATATCATTGACAAAAATCCAGCATTCATTTAATAAAGTCCAGAACTTCAGCAAAGTTCAATACTTATTTATTAATCAACAGTCTGGCAAAAGAAAGCTCTCCAGCAAAGCAGTTATACCCACTGGCGTCATCAGTGCAAACTGGACCTCCACAGCTCATCAAGTTTAAAGACCTGCCATTTAAACTAACAGTACCAGTTTTTATACAGTACAATAGCTGTCTAGTACTAAATTCATAAATACGGTAAATATAATTTTATCAACCTCAATATAATTCAAGTAAGAATCCAAAATAAATATTGCAATAGTTTAAATATATTAAAAATATAAATGCATTTACAATAATAGAGTCCCTACCAATACTCATTCAAACCTGGTTTAGACATAGAGCCTAATCTGATGCTGCAAAGTTTCTCTTTTTCAGCCAATAAATAATGTTTAGATAATTTAGATAAGCCATCACCAACCACTACATTAACTCCAACAAAAATAAAATGTGCATAAGCATGTTCTCATTGATGCTTATGTAATGCACTTCTAGAGTGCTTGTAATTAATATCACTGAGATGAACTGCTATATGTTGTTTAAAGGGTTTTGAAGTTTGGTCCATATAAAAGGCCCCATACTGGCATACTCTATAGAATGCCAGCAGGAATTGGAAAACAAGGTATGTGCCCTTAGTTTGGAAGAAAATGAGCTAAGAGAAGAATTGCTTGATTTAATAGACATAAGCAGATATATCAAGATCAATGAAAGAAATAAACTGCAGAAGGTTAATAAAACCCAAAAAGTCAGAAGTCTGATAAAACAAATAAACACAGTAATTAGGACTGTTCATAGAGATCCATGCGGTATAACAGAAGTAAACAGGATATGTTACAGTGCAGCTAAATTAATAACTGATAAAGTTCTACCACAAGAACACAGGGTAGTGAGGGAAAGGAAGGGGAGAAATCGAATACCATCATGGAAGTATAGAATAGAGAAAATTATAAAGCAATTAAGACAAGAAGTGTCGCTGTTAGAAGACTATTGAAAAGGGAATAGATCGACAAAAACACTAAGAAAAATAGATGTGATAAAAGCAATGTGCAATATTAGAACAGATCAGGAGCTATCATGCACTATCGCAAATAACAAACTAAAAATTTCAGCACAGGTGGAAAAACTTAGAAGATACGAACATAAATATAAAAGAAAAGTGCAAAATAAGCAATTTATTGATGACCCAAAAAGGTTTTATAGAGAACTGGCAAATAAGGCAAAAGGAATTGAAAGACAACAAAAAAAAAGAAGAAATTTTGGAGAAATATCTATGAAGAGCCTGTGGAATGTAACAAAGATGCTAAATGGATAGAAGAAGTAAAAGAAAGAATAAGAAGTTTAAAGGTACAGCGTATGAAATGGGATGGAGTAACAGCTAGAGGGAATGAAAAGAAATTAAGAAAAGCCTCTTACTGGAAAACCCCAGGCCCAGGTGTAGTACCTAACTTCTGGTTAAAAGTATTAACATCTTTGCACGAAGATTTAGCCATGAGTAAGAACTATTTATATGTGCACCCAGAACAGACACCAACCTGGCTAACAACAGGAAAAACAATACTCCTACTTAAGAGTGAACCTGCAAGCTACCCTAAAAATTATAGACCAATAATGTGCCTTCCGACGACGTATAAACTATACATGGGAACTGATGTTGACAGAGTTTATAGTCCTTTAGAAGAAAACTCGATTATGGCAGTAGAACAAAAGGGCAATAAAAGAAAGTCATATGGAACAAAGAATCATTTGTTGTTAAATAAAGTCATAGTGGAGAACTGTAAAAAGGCGAAGAATCTAAGTATGACATGGATTGACTACAAAAAAGCATTTGCTAGTATCCCTCATTCATGGATAAAAGAGTGCTTAAAAATATATAAGATACATACCACACTGATTGACTACATTACAGTGACAATGAAACAGTAGAAGACCACTTTGCAATTGATCCATGATACAGGACAAATTGTTATCCTAGGGAAAAAAATTCAAAGGAGGATATTCCAGGGTGACTCTCTGTCACAGTTACTATTCTGCCTTGCCCTTAAACCATTAAGCTGTTTGCTCAACACCTTAGGTCATGGCTATAATCTGGCTTCAGAAAACAACAAAGTGTAAATACTTCTCACCTTCTCTTTGTCAATGATTTAAAACTGTATAGCTCATCAGATGAGGAACTGAAAGCACAATTGCAAGTTGTCAAAACTTTTTCAGATGATATAAGAATGTCATTTAGTCTTGATAAATGTGCAAAAGCAACCTTTAAAGCAGGAAAACTGCAATGCCTGGAAAACATCGGTCTGGGACAAGAATGTGATATAAAAGAACTTGAGCAAGAAGGAGTGTATAAATATTTGGGAATTGATGAAAGATCAACAATAAAACACAAACAAATGCGAATAAAACTTAGTAAGGAATACTTCAGAAAACTTTAAACCTGAAAATAGCACTGAGATCTAGGAACAAAATCCAAGCTATAAACCAATTTGCTCTTCCTGTCCAAACTTACAGTTTTGGAGTGATTGACTGGCCCCAAAACATGTTGGATAGATTAGATAGGAAAACAAGAATGATGCTTCATGCTCACCAAATGACACTGAAGGTGAGTTCCGCTGTGGCGACCCCTTACCAGGAAAAGCCGAAAGACAAACAAACATTGCATACCAAGATTATATATTCCCCATTCTGAAGGAGGGATGGGCCTCCTTGAAACTGATTATATGTACAAATCTGCAATTGTGGGACTCCACACATATCTGCTGACCTCACAAGACCCAAACGTAGTGAAAGTTTTGAAACATTAGGAGAATAAATCTAAGATGACTTCTCTGCTTAATCTAGCAGAAGCTTATCGGCGTCATGCAGGTATATTAATCAAACCAGAAGTAGATAAAAATCAGGCAGCAACTGAATGTGCCAAAAACAAAAGAAAGAATATAAGGTGAAGGATCAGATGAGAAGGCAAGAGATGTGGAAAAAGCATACATATAGTTGCAAGTATAGAAAACTTCTGGAAGAACCTCATGTTGATCAGGAATGAACACAGGAATGGTTAAGGAGACACAAATTCAAACCAAGAGATGAAAGGTTAATATTGGTGGCCCAAGATAGTGGGCTGCATGCATGTTGGTTTATAAAGTCCACTGAACATGTGGGTGAAAAAGACAAATGTAGGTTTTGTAAAACCAAATTAGAAACAGTTACGCACCTTGTTGCTGGGTGTGACATACTAATGGCAGAAGGACTGTATACTGAAAGGCATAATAATGTGGTAAGACTGTTGCACTGGGGATTGTGCAAACATTATGGTACTGAAGTGCCCGAAAAACACTTGAAACATGAGCCACAAAGCATCATAGAAAATGAAGAAGTCTACATCATATGGGATCATCCATTATCAACAGTTCAAAAGATAGATGCTAGGAAACCAGATATAGTGGCCCAAGAAAAGAAGACAAGAGTAGCATTGATCATTGAAATTGCTGCACCCAGTGACTACAGTGTCTTGCGTACAGAGAGACACAAAGTCATAAAATATCAGGATCTGCATGCCGAAACAAGAGCAATGTGAAAGAAAGATACCCAGACAATTCCAATAGTAGTAGGAGCAATGGGTCTTATAAAAGGGTCTTATAAAAAACAATTTACAATCATATATAGATATGTTACCAATACATGTAACTCCATACGAACTGCAGGAGTCATTACTGGGCACATTGTGGGTGCTGCGAAGAGCACTATTGGCTGACATCAAAGATTGAAACAATACTAATTTCATGAACTTTAATCATACTTTGACTTAGGAATGGGGTCCATTCCCACCATGGTATTAGAAACCCAAAAGACTTGGAAAAATTAAAAAAACATACCACCATATAAACCACCCATTCAGTTTTATGTGTAATTTATTGGCTAATATTAAAAACCATAGAGATATTAACAGACGAGAATGATTTTGTTTTCAAAATTGCTTTACAATATGTGCAGTTACCACAATAGGTACTGCCATATATTCTGCCATGTTTAAACTTCCATGTATTCATACCAGCCTTTTTATACCAAGGAAAATGCTTCCCCAAATTCTTACCTCATCTAAATCCAAAATGGAAATGATCGTCTAAACATTGTTCAAAGAATGGGTCAGTTTTCAGTAGGTGCCAAAACTTATTAACAATATCATAAATTTTAAAATACTTGTACCATAAGTAGTAAAAAATCTAGGTAAGGACCTTTGAGCATGACTTACCGTATTTTTATCATTACAACTAAGTAGTTCATCTCTAGACATATTGGACACACCAAATCTTGCTTGCCTAACCTGTTTTTTTATTGTAGCCCCTACTTACAAATTTGGCCTCCATCTTTTCTGCTTCATCTTCAAATTCTTCCACTGAACTGCAAATTTTCTTCTATCTTATGCATTGGGCTTTAGGTATATTCCTAATAGTACGAATCGGATGGCAACTCGCAGCCTCAAGTAAAGAATTTTTTTTAAAGGCTTTCTATAAAGACTGGTGGCTATGGTTCCATCCAGCAGTTTGGTAACATTAACATCCAGGAAGTCAATATTAAATAAGTTAACCTTTCCCGAGAACATCAAGCCATATGTATTGCCATTAAGGTAATCCACAAATTTACACGAAAATTCTAAATTTACAATCAAATACAGTAACAGTTATCAAGAAAGCGACGCCACATAATCAGATGTTTCTTAAAACTGTTACTGTCACTATAAATTAATGACAGCTCAATACAGCCCATAAACAAGTCTGCATAAATGTGGGAAAATGTTGCCCCCATAGCAGTACCTTTGATTTGAAGAAATGCTCATCTTTATAACGGAAAACACTGTGTTCAAGTACCAAACCCAATAGGTTTAGTAAAAACTCTATAAGTGAATCAGAAAACATTTTGGAATACCTTAACCAGTACCTAACAGCCATTATCCTCCCTTAATAGGGAATGCTTGTATATAATGATTGTACATCCAAAGTATGTAGATACGAACTGTTTGGTATCTGTAAATCGTTCATTGACCTCAGAAACTTGGTAGTGTCCTTGATATGCCTCTCACTAATTCCAATAATGGTTTAAGTTGTTCTTCCAAATAAACTGACAATGGCTCAGTCAGACAGCCCCTTCTAGACACTGTTGGTCTACCTGGGGGATTTTTTGATTGCCTTACGAATCTTAGGTAGTATGTAAAAAAGTTGTTGTTTAGGATCTTCTACCATAAATTGTTGCAACAAATTTTCAGAGATCAGCCCCCAATTTTTAGCTTCTTTCAAAAGGTTGTCAATATACCTTTTAAAATCTAACCTGGGATCAACAGATAACACAGCACAAACCACAAGACACATAGCTCACCTACACAGTGTGCCCTCAACCTCAACCTAAGCCCCTAAGGCAAAACAGTTTGCCCAATACAATAATCATAGGTGACTCAATAGTGAGGCAAACTGATGTCCCACTCATTAGGTTGAAAAAGGAGAAGGTAACAGTCAGTTGTCTAACAGGTGTCAGAATCCGACACATAACACATGCACTCAGGTCACTCCACAACAAGTACAAGTATGACTCTGTCATTGTCCATGTGGGTGTGAATGACCTGAGATGCACCTCCCTGGACTACATGAAAAGAGACATGGTGGAGCTCTCGGATTATGTGGCCCAGGCAGGTATGACCTTAGCCCTGAGCAGCATCCTACAATCACCCAGAATGATACCGCAGTACAAACAGAAAATGAATGACTTCAACAATTGGGTAAGTTTCTGGTGTCATACTAAGGAGATCCAGTATCTGTCTGCTTGGGATGACATGATCGACAGACCTCGACGCTTTGCCAGAGAAGGCCTGGATCTTTCATCCCTCGGTTTCCGGGTACTGGCTAAGGGTCTTGCCACCCCATAGTGCCTTTTTTAGGCGGTGTTCCAAAGACCAAATTACCACCATAACAGCTATAAATAAATGTAATCTGAAGGTCATGCTGCTCAAAGCTAGAAGTCAAAATGTCAAGATGCATTCTCTCAAAGCACTCCTCAAAATGGAGAACATTGACATTTGTGCTGCCTGGTTTAAAGCAGCACAAAGTACCCCTGCACTACCAGGCTATAACTAATTCCACACCTTTCTGCCGCAGAACATAGACCAATGCTCCAAAAGCGAGGGTGTCTCCATATTCATAAAGGATATGCACACCTCCAGACTAGTAGCCCAGCATAACGCATCTGAGATACTCCAGGTAAAACTAACATTGGGCAAGATGGCGATTCAGGTCATAGCCTGCTATAGGTCCCCAACCATGTCCCAAGACTCTCACTCCATATTCCTAAGCACCCTGGAAACTATTAAGATCCAACCCAAAACTCTCATACTAGGTAACTTCAACTACCCCTCCATCAACTGGGAAAACTACTCATGCACTGGCCCAACACTTCCTGGAATTCATCAGTTCCAATGCCCTGGACCAGCTCATTCTTATCCGCACTAGAGGAAGCAACATCCTTGACCTGGTTATTACTAACATGGGCAACCATTGCTCTACACCAATACACCAATACTCATTTCCTCCCTGGTTAGATCCGACCACAAACTAATCACCATGGAAATCCACGTCACTCACACCCCCCACAAAGGTATCCACCATGAAAAACTTCTCCAAAACTGACTTTGGACTCCTAAAAACAGAGGTGGCTAACTTCACGGCAGCCATGCCAATGGAAAATAGATGCCTGACTGCTGAAAAATACACCAATGCACTGTACGAACACTTACATAAATGCATGGAACTAGCCATACCCAGAACCAAGACGCTCTCCTCCAAAAAAAGGAAGCCAATCTGATGGTCCTCTGCCATTAAAAAACTCTACAATAAAAGGAAGAAACTGTTGCAGAAAAAGGTGAAGTCCCAAGACTGGAAAAATTCCCTTATTAGCCTCAACAAAAAGTTGAGATCCCTAATCAAAACCTCTAAAGTCAGCTATGAAGGCAGAGTTGTGGCAGACACTGAAAACAACAACAAAGCCTTCTATAGTTATATCAAGAATCTCCATGGAAATACTCAGATTTGCTCTGAGTTACTGCACAATGGTACCTCCTATACTGAATCAACAGATATTGCCAACATACTGGCCTACAGATTCAGTACCAACTTTACCCTTCTCTCCCCCAAAGTACCAATCTCAATACCCGAAGAATGCCAGGCACCTAGCATTACTGCAGCACAGGTTAAAGCTGTATTGTCCAAGGCCAAGAATACAGCTTCCATGGGACCCGACAATATCCCTGGCTCCATTCTACAAGAATTACAAAATGAACTGGCACCACATCTGTGTGCCCTGTTCAATCACAGCCTCACTTCAGGTGTTGTCCCTACCGAATGGCGCACTGCTATAGTCATTCCTCTCCATAAAGGAGGAAAAACTACAGACCCTGGAAATTATTGCCCCATTAGCCTGATGAGTCTTATATGTAAGGCTAGGGAGAGCATCATCATGGACCTAATTAACAAGGCTATAGGGAATCTCCAAACTCTAGATCCCATGCAATTTGGTTTTGTGAAAGTTAGATCATGCCTGCTCAACCTGGTTGACTTCTTTGAGTCAGTCACCAGAGCGGTGGATGAGGGTAAGGCAGTTCATGCAGCCTACCTCAATGGCCAAGGCCTTTGATACCATTCCTCACTCAGGAATTATTGATAAACTCGCCAAACTAGGCATCAACCCCTATATCGTTAGGTGGGTTGCAAACTGGCTCACAGACAGAACCCCTCAGTGTGAAAGTAGCAGACTCCAAGTCAGACTGCTGACCAGTCATGAGTGGAGTCCTACAGGGATTGGTCCTGGCCTGTTTAACATCTACTTCTCAGAAGTCCAGGCCAACACAGAGGGACTCTGGCTGACCAAGTTCGCAGACGACTGCAAGCTGGGAGCCATTATTAACTCTCCAAGTGATGCAGACATCCTACAGAAAAGCCTCACTGAGACCAATGACTGTTGTCAGAACCATGGCCTTAAGCTTGATGCCAAAAAATGCGTTGTCATCCCCTTTGGGAAATACTCAGTTCCCACTAATTACCACATCGATGGGAGCCTACTGAACACTGAAGAAGTTATAAGAGATTTGGGGACACAGGTTGACAGCAAGCTCTCCTTCGACAACCACATTGCCACTGTGGTCAGAAAATCCTTCTATGTGGCACATCTCATTACCAAGGGTTTTCCATTCAGGAAGAAAGAGGTCATCATTTCTCTCTACTCATCCCTCATTAGAACAATCACAGAGTATAATGCCCCATTTGGCATGTACTTCAATAGACACCTGCAAGAGCTGGAGACGCCACAAAAGTAACTCATGAAGAGGATCCTAGGCATTAAACACTTGTCCTACATGGACAGACTCAGAAAACTCCAGCTATTCTCTGTCAGATATCATCTACTAAGAGGCAATCTCTGCTTGACTTACAAAGCTATGTCTGACCCAGCTCTGTTAGAAATGCTACAGCTAAAGAAATCTTTATCCCTCTGCACCACATGCTCCAGAGACCTCAGCCTCATTACCACAATCAACAGAATATGCTAGAGGGACAGGTTCATAACCCAGAGACTGCCCATGCTCTGGAATAGACTTCCCATACATGTCAATCAGAGCACCTCACTGGCCCTCTTCAAGAGAAATCTTGACTAGTGGATGGGAAATAGAAAGTTCACCCCAGGGATCACTCCAGTGGCTCTACTTGATAGAGGCACTGGAAACTAACGTTGGGCAGCACAATGCCAGGACACTTCTATGGGCTAGGCTTGTAAAGGCTCCGGGGCCATTAGCCTAGTACACACCTATGAACCTAAAATAAGAAGTCTTATCCCCTAATTGTCATAAAACTTCTTTTTCATAATCAACAGAATCCCATAATACCACCGCACCACCCTTATCAGCATTAACTGTTATAGTTTGTTCATTTGTAACTAAACTATCCAATTCTACTTTTTCATTTTTAGTTAGATTATGACCAACATTTTTAAAGATCAAATTTTTGCTTACACCTAGCTAACAAATTACCTGTTGTTCAAACAGCTGGATGGTGCGGTGGTTGGAAAGTGGATTTTTAAACTTTAAAGATATATCAGAAGCATTTATCTCTTTGACTGTAAAATATCTCAAGTTTAAGGTATGACAAAACTCTTTTAGATCCAAAACAGTGGAATACTCAAGAGATATAAAATGATGGGACAAATCCCAGACCTTTATTCAATACTCACATTTTTGAAATGGACAAACTAGCTGTTGACAAACTAACAACCAAATCATTCACAATATCACACAAATCAGTATCAACCACATTTGGGTTGGTGTCCTGAATATAGCTCTGATATCCTCTCATGTTTCCACCCCCCCCCCTCATCTAAAGGGCCCTTCCATATTCTAAATCTTTTGTTGCTCGGGGAAGTCATATCAACCAAATCAACCACTTCTGCCTCGGTGTCAGTGTTAGAAAGATTTGACAAAAAATCAGAAGCACTTGATTCATAATTGCTGGAACTGTTAGGGTTTTAAGAATAGAATGGCCTCTTTTTCATTTAAATTTAACCTTCTTCCGATCACCATCAGCAGTACGAGCAGTGTGTTTGACATCTTTCATGAGTACATGACATTATTTTTATAATCTATCAAACCTCTATCAAACTTTTTCAACTTCCGAGCTTTCAACTTAGACTTATGAGCATTAATGACCTTAATATATTCACTATGCATACCTTTAAACTTATTGGAATCAATAAACTTTGGCACAGATTCAACATTCACATCCAACCTCTGATTAATAATGTCTAATTGCTGCTTGTAATAACCAATTAGAAGCTGTATAAACATCTTAGATGCAGTTTTCTGTACACTATGCCATTTACTCATAAAAAATGGATCATCAAAGCCTACACCATGCTCAATGTAGACATATAAACCCCTCAATGCTATATCTCCATTAAAATATGCTTTCAACAATTTAATGTGCCACAAAATGTGCTCTGAGATGGTTTATCTGATTAATTTGCATATATTCAGTATTACAAGTGTTCTTTTGTTCAGTTTGAATGTATACTGCTAGTTCATTGGTTAATGTATATAAGCATTAATAAGATTCTAATGTTCTCTCACATGGTATGTATCTTAGTTTTTATCATATTGTCATTCAAATGTATTGCATTCTGAAGAAGTTCTACCACCTATAAAGAACGAAAGCTTAATTATCTGTTCTTAGTCTGCGTATTTTTATTTATTTAAATATTTAAAAGTTTATCTGTTGTTGCAGCTGCTTTTCATTTTATTTATTTTTTTATATTTAGAAGTTCATGAAATATAAGTATCACCTCTTCTATTTTTGCAGTTATATCACAGTATTTATTTTTCCGTGTTTTTTGGCTTGGCACAATGGATGAAAATGCAGCTACAGAACTTGGATCTAGCAGCTCAGATTTAAAGGAGTTATCTATACATCCTATTCCTCAAGACTTACTTGATTTAATGTACAAACTGGGAGATACCACTGTGAGAGCACATGAAACTCTACAAAGGTACAACGGATTTACAGGTGGTTAGCCTGTTCCACAGATAAGGTCAGTCTTCATAAGAAATACACAACTTTCAATGCCTGATACAGTTCCATCCAGTTCAACTAATGTACTGTTACATAATGTACATTTACCTCAAGATGGAACTGTTACTGTAAATACGCCTACTGTACTTTTTCCGCCGGATGCAGTTGGTAATAATAATGTTATGGTAAATGAAACCTTCAACACCATGGCATCACTGAGTTTGGACAGCTCTATTCTTGGTTTATTAAAAACTAATGTTAACAGCAATCCTTTTAACATACGGCCGCTATTATTAGCAAGCAATGACTCTCCTACTCATTTCTGATCGCCTGTCTGATAACTACAAATCAGACATCTTTAAGTTAGAGAGACTCAAAACATTCAAAAATATAGAGTATGATATTCTGTATTTGGATACTTGGATTAGCCAACAAATAGTGCCTCAAGGATTAAGATTTAGCAAGTTTCCTAATATTGCTTCCTCTAATGCCACTCTATATGAGACACTCAAGAGTCTGTATAACAACACGGGTTTGCAGACACTATAGATCATAAATGCAGATAACAAGATCAGAGATGAAGAATTGAGAACCTAGATTAATGACCTTAACATGGCAGTTCTACAAAACAATGACTTTGCTTTGTATGAACACTTCTATAAGGGCATTAATCAAAGAATAGAAAGGCATGTCACAGCTTTAATTAACCATAAAAAAACAAAAACTTAACAGGGACATTTATCAGTATAAAAACAGTCTTGCATATCCAGTTAATAGAAAGAACGCAAGGGGCAAGTTCTTCATTACAGCTAATAACCGTTTGTCAATAATTAATCAAAGCACAAGGAATACTACTGGATTCAACAACTCCATGAACTCCAACAGACTTCATTCACATAACAGTGCAACTAGTTCTAATATAAACAATGCCACGAGTTCTACTGGACTTTCTCGTTACAGTTTGGATGGCTCTAGCAACCATAGCAACCCAACAACTACCTTAGGAAGTGAAGCGGACACTCCCCCTATCACTGCGAATGTACTAAATGTAAACAACAGCAGTGATAATTCTACTTTTTTGTCTCCAGCTCATTCCAGTGCCGCAGTTCCTATAGATCTAGTTCAATCCCCACAGAAAGTTTCGTACAAGGGGAAAGTGAGACAGAGAGGGAGAGGAAGGAGCCTTTCAAGAAACAGAGGTCCACGGAAGTTTCAGGACCCTGGAGAAAGGATAGTTACCAGAAGTTTTCATCGGAATTAGGAACTACATCTTTCTTTTATTATAGCAATGCACAACATGATTCCAGACATACTTTGGACACTGTTGTCAGGTTCTCTGATAATTTGATGCACAATATAAATTATGTTAATTTACAAGATGATAGGCATGCTTTTGTTAACACTAATTTATATGATCTAAATGCTAATGTTTGGCTCCCTAAGAGTATTTCTATGAAGGGAAATGATAGTGGCATACACATTAGTATGCCTGCTACAGTTAACACCATTTTACATGATACAAATGCTGTTGTCAGGCTCTCTGTGAGTATTTCTGAGAAAGGATATGACAGCAGCCTATAAGATAGTATGCCTACTGCAGTTAATAGTAACTTACAGAATTTTGACTCGGTGTTACAACAAATGTGTTTTGCTGTATTCAACCTCACTGATAGGACATTTTGAAAAGATCATTACTATGTTTTACATACTGTCTTTTGGCTTTTCCCAGTTAGGAGTCGCCACAGCGGAACTCCGGTCCGCTAATGATTGGCAGTAGATTTTTACGTGCTGGCTTGCCGGGCCTAACGCACAACCTTCAACAAAGGAACGCCCATTCACGCATGTCGACACACAGAAGACGCTCTAACTGAGAATCGAACGTGCAACGTCTAACTGTGAGGCGACAATGCTACCGCAGCACCACCACCGCAGTATTACTCTTCTGAATTTCATTCCTTCTCAAAGAGCACAGTTGTCAAATCTACTGCTAGACCTACATATGTATGCTAGGAAATTAAATCTGAAATTTTTACATAATGTAAAATCTACTTCTAACACTGATATTTCTGATGACTCTGATGATTCAGATATTTCTGCCTCTCATGTCCCAACACTTAGACAGAAAACCCTTTACAATCCCAGACTACACAACTTGATACAAATTTTCATGAAAGTATGTGAGAGGGATTTCAGAAAAAAGAAGTTATGTACTTACCATAATGTTCCATGTGAGTTGTTCATCTTGCCTTCATTCTTTACTGATGGGTTCAAAGCCGATCCCTCGGCTCTGAGTCAGCACCTACTACAAAGCTCGAGGATTTCAAGTAGCTCCAGGCCAAGTCCCTATCCCATGATGCACCATGAGTTACCTCAGATCTTGTTTGCTGCGTACAATAATACCATATGTCATTCTATAACTCCATAAGAGAGAGAGTGTAGAAAGGTTGAGTGACCAGGAAGGATCTAGCATCTAGGTCTTCTGAGAACCCAGGAGGGGGTAGGAGGGAGGAACATAAGAATGAAGGCGAGATGAACAACTCACATGGAACGTTATGATAAGTACATAACTTCTTTATGTGAAGTTGTTCAATCTTGCCATTCATTCTTTACTGATGGGTAGCATCCCAAGCACCATCTACCTCCGGTGGCTCACTGGAGTATATTTCTCAGGACCGTGGATCCAAAGGAGGCCCTGTCAACTTTGTAATGAGTGATAAAAGTATGAGGTTTACACCAAGTGGCTGCTGCGCAAATGTTATCAATAGGAAGTCTGGCAGAAAAAGCAGAGGATGTAGAAACTGCAGTGGTTGAGTGACCTTTAATTTTATACTGTAAGGGCATATTGGCAGCTGAATAAGCAAAGGTGATACAATCAGATAACCATTTAGACAGAGTTGTTTTAGCTCAAACAACGCGATATAGATGCTTATGAGAGTCAAGCTCCAACTAAATGTCACCAGAAAAAGCACCTCAAAGCCCAAACAAGTGGTAGAAACACAAATAATTTAATAATCCAAAGGAATGCACAGCAACCACAGTGCACAAAACGCTTAACTGTTTCACCGCATTTTTCGTTCCAAATGGAACTTCATCAGATGCAAAACAGCTAATTAACATCAATTATACCTTTATATACTCATTTTAAAATGAGATAAACCAATCCATTTCATACTACGCAAATACTGATAAATATTCATGAAGACATGCTGACATACTAATAAATATTCATGAAGACATGCTGACATAAAATATAATAATATAATTCATTAATTCAAAAGACAATAAAGATAAAATGTGAATCTATATATTAAATAATCAACTAAAATTTCCACAAATTAATTGACCTAATATACCAAATTAAAAATAAACAACCCTATGAAATACATATAAAAATATATGGAAAACCTTTGTGTACAAATCCATACCATTACAATTTTAATAACAATGCTGTCATCTAGTGGCTAATAATAATACTTTATTTAATTCTAAAACAGGTTGAGCAAAGAAATTTTGGAAACCTAAGGACACAACCATTTCAAAGAGTATGAGACTCTAATTGATAAAAACATTAATATGCAAGTCACTTCTCAAAGTCAACTATCATATAAAAACAAATAAATATACATACATATGTCAAACATTAATTTAAAAAATATATATACTATAAAATGTATATAAATGTGAAAAATAAAAAATAATAATAAATAAATTTACCCAGAGCATAAATATTTGTAAAACCTATCCATTTCATCATATATTTTGAACCCCATAAAAAAAAATGTTATTTATATATATATATATATATATATATATATATATATATATATATATATATATATATATATATAATGTATATCATAACTTTGCTGATCTAAGGTTCAAAATTGGACATAAGGGACACATTTTCATTCAAACCTGGTGGTCTGCAGGCATCAAGTACCAACTGCCAGTACAATTCTCGAACCTCTATTTTGTTTTCCCAATTTTCTCCTCTTATGTCATAGGGAATGTGTTCTAAAGCAAAAAACTTAAAAACAGCTTCCTTACAAGCTCTAGTATGCTTATGTTGTTTGTCTTTTTGTCTTTTCCCGGTAAGTGGTCGCCACAGCGGAACTCCAGTCTGCTAATGATTGGCAGTAGATTTTTATGGTGCCGAGTTGCCAGCCCGAAGCCCAACCTTCAGCGAAGGCACGCCCATTCAACGCATGTCTTTCGGAGGCCACTCGACTGCGGAGAGGACATGCAGACTCCACACAGAAGGCACTCCATGCACACTAGCTGAGAATCGAACGGGAGAACCTCTTGCTGTGAGGCAACAATGCAACTGCTATATAAAGCATTATTACCACCTGACCTATGGATATAATACATGTGTTGGTATATCCTTCTCTTTAGTGCCCTCTCCGTTTTACCAACGTAAAGGGAGGGGCATTTCACACAGAGAGCTACATAAATTATTTCTTTAGCATCACAATTAACAAAATGTTTACTGGCCAGCAATCTATCCCTACCCACCAGGTATAACTTTTCCCCATTGTATAAGTGGCAACATTGCGCACATTTACCACATTTAAAAGTCCCATTGTTCTTGCCATTTTCTTTCTTGTATCTACTATTCTTTTCCAAGATATCTTTAATATTTCTATATTTTCTTTAGGTAAAAATTTATTTATTTTATTTATTTATTTATTTATTTATTTATTTAATTTATTTATTTAACATTTGTTGACCGGGAATGTCCGACTAGGTTCCACAGAGCGTGTTTTCAGCGGAGGCCCGGGGAGAAATGCTCCAGATGCATGTCTTTGGAATGTGGGAGGAAACCGGAGTACCCGGAGGAAACCCACGCGAACACAGGGAGAACATGCAAACTCCACACAGAAGGCACCCCAGCCGAGAATCGAACCGGAGAACCTCTTGCTGTGAGGCGACAACGTTAACTGCTGCACCACTGTGCCGCCCAAATAAAAATAACTGGTTGCTGAAATATCTTGGTAAGTTCAGAAAAGTTAGAAAACAGGTTACAATTATTTTGAATTATTTCCTTAATCAGCCCTGAGTCACTATTAAAATCTAAAATAAAAGCCCCTTTAAACCTATCTTTATCCTCTTTATCATTGTCTACGACTGCTTGTATCCTTGCACTATCACTCTGTTTCACCCCTAAAATAGGGCTAAACCTATCCATCCTGCCATCCTTTACTTCTCTCATAACTTCTTCTATCATTTTTTCAGGATACTTTCTTTCAAAAACATTTGCTTTAAATTAATACATTCTTTTTCAAAATCTTCCATCTTAGTGGTCATCCTGGATATTTTAATAAACTTCCCTTTTACTAAGTTTCTTTTCTGTTTGTAGGGATGAGAACTTGTGAAGTATAGGCAGGAGTTAGAAAAAGTTGGTTTCTTATATATTCTAGACCCAAATACCTTATTACTGTAGTCCTTGTATAAAGTAACATATAAACAATTTAACTCTTCCTTTGTAATGTTGTTAAGTAAACTGAAGAAATTCTGTAGTTCCATTGATGTACTGAATAAACTCAGTTAATTTTTCATCACTCTCTATCCAAAAGAAACATAGGTCATCAAGGTATCTTTTATAAAAGCACCAACAATCCTTAAACCTAGAGTTAAGGAGAAATGTTTTCTCCCAAATATTTAAGACAATATTGGCATAGTTGGGAGCACAACATGCCGCCATAGCCATGCCCTTAATTTGTTTGAAAAATTCCCCCTCAAAACTTAAATAATTATTATTGAGTATTAACTCCAACAGTTCCATAATGACCCTAATTTCTTTCCAATTAATTTTTTTGACCTCTAACAAGGCCTTTAAGAACCACTCCATACCTACTTGATGAGGAATAATAGAAAACAAATCTGTAATATCCACAGTTAAAAAAGTAATATTATGTTTAAAACTATCAGGTGTAATATTCCTTAAAAAAATCCCAAGAATCTTTAAGAAACCCTTTTTGTTCTATCATCACTTCTTTAATTTTAAAATCCACAAACTTAGCTAAATAATGTGTCTTAGAGCCATTAGCAGAAACTATTGGCCTCAAAGGGGGATCACTAATACTTTTATGCACTTTAACTAACTCAAAAATATTTGGAATCAAGAGTTTCTCTGTAACCAGAAAATTAAAGGTGGGTTGGTCAATTAAACCATCATGAAGTAACTCCCTTAATGCAAAATCAACTTTAGAATAAGCTATATGAATTTTGTTAAGTGATACTCGATTGTACCTCTCTTCATCCCCTAAAATGTTTTCCATTTTGGCCACGTATGTTATGTGGTCCATAATCACCATACCCCCAACTTTATCTGGTCTCATCACCCTAATATTTTTATTTTCACTTAACTCTTTCAACAACTGACTCTCCTGCTTAGGTTAAGGTAAGCCCTATTTTTACCAAGATTATTTCTGAGTTCCGTTTCCACTACTTTTTTAGAATTCTTAAGCTGTGAATGTATTATTAGATTGTAGGTACTTTTCTTCCTAAGTTCAGTCCCAACTTCATTTTTACTCCTATTAACATCATATAACAATTCAAAGTTCTTTTTCCTTATAAATAATTTTAAATCAACCAATAATTTACTAATATCATTATTTTTCCTTGGAACAAATTTAAGTCCTTTCATAAAGAGGTGGAAATATGTTTTGTCTATATCCAGGCCACTGTAATTGAATATATTAAAGTTATGGTAGGTACTAGAATGTTCATAATATTGAATATTGTCACTATCTACACATCCAACCTGTATTTCACAACTACTTATCTCCCTCCCCTGTAGCGATATTGCACCATCGGTTTGTTCCGAATTCTTTCCAATCTCCTTACATAGGGAAATTCTAAAGGGTCATTAATGTCTGAATGCATTATCAGAAAAATTATTACTGTTAAAATTTTTATTATTATTTCTATTAAAACTCCTGTCCGCTATCTCATTATTCAAACTGTTGTCATCAAATTTGTTACCACATCTGTCCTGCCTATTATACCCTATATGTTCATTACTATGGTATTCCCCAGGGGAATCTTTACCTCACCTACCCCTTGGATAGCACCTATTTTCTTTATATTCTTTAAGATCTCTCTCAATTTTCTTATTTTTACATCTAGAAATAAAAACACATGTATCATCTATACTTTTCTTAATATTGTAATATTTCCCTCTCTCTTTCTCCACTGTAAACATCAAATCTGTAGTAAATTTTTCATTAACCTCCTCAATTTGTTTAAACAGTTTTTCCATTTCTATTTCATTGTCCCTAATAATAACTTTCATAATTGAAAAACCACAGCTGTTGAAAATAGTTATTAGTTCTCCATAACTTTCTTCTCTAACATTATTGGGATACTTACATACTCTGAGTCCTTTAGGGGCAATTTCTAATGAGAGACATTTCTTTAAATAGCTGTTTTCCAAGTAAATAGTTTTATATTTAAGCATCAGATCATTTATATAATTCACATTATCACTGTATGTGTAAACCGCAGTGGTACAGCGGTAGCGTTGTTGCCTCACAGCAAGAGGTTCTCCTGTTCGATTCATGGCTGAAGTGACTTCTGTGTGGAGTCTGCATGTCCTCCTCGCGGTTGAGTGGCCTCCGAAAGACATGTGTAAATGGACGTGCCTTCACTAAAGGTTGGGCGTCTGGCTGGCAACTCGGCACCATAAAAATCTACTGCCAATCATTAGCAGACCGGAGTTCCACTCTGGCGACCCCTATCCGGGAAAAGCCGGAAAGACAAACAACAAAACAATTGTATGTGTAAACATGTTCAACCACATTTTTGTCAGCATGCCTATCATTAAGTTCATAACTTTGCAGTCATTCTTGCCATTTGAAGTCTCTGTTAACAATGTTAGTTCGGCCATTGCCTTGAAAAAGATTAAAGTCACCTGAATTAGAACCATGGCCAACAGTTCTTTTTTCTTTGGGTCTCGCTCCCAAAGAACTATGCGAATTAGTGTCCGCATCAGCTTCTTTACTGTTCTGAGTCCTAAAAATGCCCGGAAAGCCAGCCAAGGATGCCGCTTCATCTCCAACTCCATTTTCTTCCGGTTCCAAGCCCCGCCCACTGTCATGCGAGGTGCGTTCATTTAAAATCACACAAGTATCCATCTCCTGATTGCCGGGAGGTGTGAACCTTGATCCCACAGCAGCTGGGAAACACTATTAAGTAGTTTGACAAGTTGGGTAAGCTCACCCACAGTGTTCTTCAGCTCAGCGATCTGTTCTTTTTGTTTCAAACCAATTTGCCCACTCATTTCCGGCTCCACCATCTCCAACAAATACCAAACTCAAACAACGAGATATAAGTGCTTACTAGAGCCAAGCTCCAACTAAATGTCACCAGAAAAAGCACCTCAAAGCCCAAACAAGTGGTACAAACACAAATAATTTAATAATCCAAACGAATACACAGCAATCACAGTGCACAAAACGCTTAACTGTTTCACCGTGTTTTTCGTTCCAAACGGAACTTCATCAGATGCAAAACAGTTAATTAACATCAATTATACCTTTATATACTCATTTTAAAATCAGATAAACCAATCCTTTTCATCCTACGCAAATACTGATAAATATTCATAAAAACATGCTGACTTACTAATAAATATTCATGAAGACATGCTGACATAAAATATAATAATATAATTCAATATAAAAGACAATAAAGATAAAATGTGAATCTATATATTATATAATCAACTAAAATTCTTTCCACAAATTAACTGACCTAATATACCGAATTAAAATTAAACAACCCTATGAAATACATATAAAAATAAATATATGGAAAACCTTTGTGTGCGCATAATTACCATTACAATTTTAATAACAATGCTGCCATCTAGTGGCTGAAAATAATACTTTAACTGTAAAACAGGCTGAGCAAAGAAATTTTGGAAACCTAATGACACAACCATTTCAAAGAGTATGAGACTCTAATTGATAAAAACATTAATATGCAAGTCACTTCTCAAATTCAGCTATCATATAAAAATAAATAAATATACATATATATGTCAAACATCAATTTAAAAAAATATATACTATAAAATGTATATAAATGTGAAAAATAAAAAATAATAATAAATACATACATTTACCCAGAGCATAAATATTTGTAAAACCTATCCATTTCATCATATATTTTGAACCCCATAAAAAAAATAAATAAATAAATAACATATGTATATATATATATATATATATATATATATATATATATATATGGTTCTACCTGACATAGTCGAAACCACACAACACCGACAACAACATCACCGACACCACATAATCGACAGTCCATTAACACGAAACCTCACATACCCGACAACGAAATAACCGACGGTACACAAACACGAAACCCCATACACTGCACACACCACAATAACAACAATAAAAAACAAAACACATCCCCATTCCACAAACCACACACACAACACAAGCACACCAAAATCCTTACAAACCCACACTAAACCTTACCCTAACTCTAAGGTCCGTCACTATCGCACACGTACCTAACCCGCTCCCTAACCCTAACTCACTTAACCCGCCCCTATCCCAAAGTCTATCCCTACCGCACACTTACCTAACCCGGCTCCTAACCCTAACTCACTTAACCCACCCCTATCGCTCCCTAACCCTAACTCACTTAACCCACCCCTATCCCCACAGACCGTCAATATCCACACTTACCTGACTCGCACCCTAACGTCGGTCACTACCGCATACTCACACAGCCTTTTCCCATGTCGGCATCCTCGGCGTCGGTGTTGTCATCCGTCGTGTCGGTCTTCTGCATTGTCGATGTTCTGGCACTCGCGATTCACGTCGGTCTTCTTCATTGTCGATCTTCTGGAGCTCCGGATTCCGTTGTCGGTCTTCTGCACTGTCGACTAAGTCAGGTAGAACCATATATATATATATATATATATATATATATATATATCTATAATAACTTTGCTGATCTAAGCTTCAAAATGGGCATAAGGGACACATTTTCATTGAAACCTGGTGGTCTGCAGGCATCAAGTACCAACTACCAGTACAATTCTCGAACCTCTACTTTGTTTTCCTAATCGCCTCCTCTTATGTCATAGGGAATGTGTTCTAAAGTAAAAAACTTAAAAACAGCTTCCTTACAAGCTCTAGTATGCTTATGTTGTTTGTCTTTTCGGCTTTTCCCGGTAAAGGGTCGCCACAGCGGAACTCCGGTCCGCTAATGATTGGCAGTAGATTTTTATGGTGCCGAGTTGCCAGCCCGAAGCCCAACCTTCAGCGAAGGCACACCCATTCAACGCATGTCTTTCGGAGGCCACTCGACTGCGGAGAGGACATGCAGACTCCACACAGAAGGCACTCCATGCACACTAGCTGAGAATCGAATGGGAGAACCTCTTGCTGTGAGGCAACAATGCAACCGCTATATAAAGCATTATTACCACCTGACCTACGGATATAATACATGTGTTGGTATATCCTTCTCTTTAGCGCCCTCTCCGTTTTACCAACGTAAAGGGAGGGGCATTTCACACAGAGAGCTATATAAATTATTTCTTTAGTATCACAATTAACAAAATGTTTACTGGCCAGCAATCTATCCCTACCCACCAGGTATAACTTTTCCCCATTGTATAAGTGGCAACATTGCGCACATTTACCACATTTAAAAGTCCCATTTTTCTTGCCATTTTCTTTCTTGTATCTACTATTCTTTTCCAAGATATCTTTAATATTTCTATCTGCTGTGTATTCGTTTGGATTATTAAATTATTTGTGTTTGTACCACTCATTTAGGCTTTGAGGTGCTTTTTCTGGTGACAGAGTTGTTTTAGCCACTAGCATACCCTTCCTGGAATCTGAAAATGAAACAAAAAGCTGGTCTGATTTCCTGAAATCTTTTGTTCTATCCAAGTAAAATCTGAGCTGTCTGTGAACATCAAGTTTGTGCAGCATGTACTTTAGGTTGTTGGAATGGTTGAGGAAGAAAACTGACAAATCAATAATTTGGTTGAGATTAATTTCAGTGCAAACTTTGGGCAAGAAAGAGGGTTTGTTCGAAATGAGACTCTGTCAGCATGGAAAATCAAATAAGGAGGCTTGAGGACAAGGCTTGAAGCTCTGACACTCTGCAGACAGAAGTAATAGCCACTAAAAAGATGGTTTTCCATGACAAAAATATGAGGTCACACGAGGAAGCTGGTTCAAATGGCAGAAGAATTATGCGGGAAAGCATAAAATTTAGATTCCATGGAGAACAGGGAGATTTCACAGATGGTCTAATATGAAAGGTCCCTATGAGAAAGGCTTTGGATAATTTGTGTGACATAATATTCAATCCTTCAAATCCCAGATGAAAGTTAGAAATGGCAGCAAATTGAACATGGACTGTTGCTGCTGCAGCTCTTTTATTGAATATCATGGTTAAGAATTCTAGAATAGAGGCCATAGGGGCTTGGTAAGGATCAATATTGCTTTTAGAGGCCCATATAGAATTTTTTTTTTCCATTTGCTGAGGTATAGCTTCCTTGTAGAGGATTTATGAGAGGATAGGAGAATTTGCTTCATCTCATTGGAAAGGTTGTGGAACCTGGCTATGATGGGAATTGGAGCCGTCGAGATGTCAGCTTCAGGGACTGCAGAGAGGAATGATGTTCCCCCGATTAGTGCGTCAGAAGGTTTGGAACTGGGTCCAGAATCCAGGGGTCCTCCAAAAGTTGAAGTCGAAGGAAGGGGAACCAAATCTGATGAGGCCAATGAGGAGCTATTAGAATAATGTTCCTTCCCAGGGCTTTTGCTTTGTGTAATACCTTGGCTATCAATGGGGTTGGTGGGAATGCATAAAGGAGACCCAGGGGCCAATTGTGAACGAGTGCATCCCTTGGGGCTTCTCCTGGAGGAGAAATCAGGGCAAAGTAGCTTCTGCATTTCGTGTTCTTGTGACTGGCAAAAAGGTCACAGCAAGGCTGGCCCCACCTGCGGAATATCCTGTCTGCTATTTCCATCTTCAGGGACCACTCACGGGGCAACCAAATTGCTCTGCTCAGCTTGTCTGCTATCATGTTGGATTTCCCCGGGATGTGCGTTGCTAACAGAAAGCGCTGGGTGGAAATAGCCCACTGCCATACTCTGAGGGCCTCATGACAAAGGGGGTATGATCTGGTTCCTTCTTGTTTGTTCAAATACCAGACCACTGACATCTTGTCCGTCTGAATCACAATTGTACCCAGAGGAAGAGAGTCCTGGAAGTACTGCAACATCAAAAGTATTGCTCTCATCTCTAGGACATTGATATGCATATGTGTCTCTTGATCGGTCCATGTGCCTTGGGCTCTCTTTCCCTGAAAATGCCCCCCCACCCACCCTCTCAGGGAAGCATCCGTGGTCACTGTGGTCACTGGAGGGAGTAACACAAATGGGCATCCTATCGTAACATGAAGTGAGGTCAAACACCACTTGAAGTTCCTTTTTGCAGGAATTTGTGATTGTTATCATGTGAGACATGGGGAGCTTTTGCTAATACCATTGAGTGAACAACAGCCATTGCAGTATCCGCATATGCATACGACCCAGTGGTATGGCTAGAATTGCTGCTGCCATCATTCCTAACAATTTCAGAACTTCTGATGCTGGTGCTTTGGTTTTGGATATTAGAATGTGGACATGCTGATGGAGAAGTAAGACTCTTTCTACTGGAAGTCTTAGCATGGTGGTGGTGGTGGTGGTGTCCAGTTCTGCTCAGATAAAGACAATAAGCTGTGATGGCAACAAGGCAGATTTTTCTTATAGTAATGCCCAGCTGATTGCAGAGTGACAGAGTGGACTCCCTGGCCTGAATGAGTTGATGCCTTGTGGTGGCGGTAAGGAGCCATCGTCTAGGTACGGAAACACCTGGAATCCTAAACGCCTCAGGTGAGCCGTGACCACTGCCATGCATTTGGTGAACACTCTGGGGGCTGTAGTGAGACTAAAGGGCAGGGCTCAAAACTGGTAATGATTGGCTCCCAGCCAGAAGAGCAGATGATCCCTGGATGGCCTGGCCACTTTTATGTGGTAGTACACATCCTGGAGATCTATCGAGCACATCCAATTGTCTTTCCCTAAGAAGGGAAGTATTGACTGAAGCGTGCCCATCCAAAACTTCTCTTCCTTTACAGATTTGTTTAGTCTGCTGAGGTCCAGTATAGGTCTCCAGTCCCCTGTCTTTTTTGGAACTAAAAAGAATCTTGAGTAAGTTCCAGATCCTGTCTGGTCTACTGGGACTGGTTAGATGACTCTTTTTCTTAGCAACATCTGGACCTCTACTGTTGCTTGTTCCCTGTAACTGGGTGGAATGTCTGGGATTTTCCTTGTCGGTGGAGGGGGTGTGGTGAATGGGATGAAGTATCCTCTGGAAATGATACTTTATACCCAGTTGTCATGTATTTTGAGCCAGGCATCTGGGTACAAAGATAAGCATCCCCTGACTGTCTCCAGAGCAGGACAGTCGGGCCTCCTTTCAGGAGCGCTGGTAGGGCTTCCCAAAGAAGTGAACTCTGTGTTGCGGACCCCCCTCTGCCATGATGGCAGCATCTTCCATTATTGCCCCCTCCTTTGCCCCTGGAGGGGGGTTCACCACGTGTGCCCAGAATGGCTCCTTGGGCTTTTTGGAACCACATTTTCCCTCACCTTTGACCCTTGAGGTAGGGTCTGGTAGGGGTGAAAAACGGACTCCAACAGCAGACAGAGACTTTCCGTCCTGTTAACACCTGGTTAAAGTTTCCTTAACTTTGGGCCCGAAAATGGATGAGCCATCAAAGGAGGTATTCACGAAGGATGATTTGAAGGGCTCTGCAAAGGAACACAAGCGCATCCAGGAGTGTCTCCTAAGAGCAACTCCTGTACCCGCTGCCCTACTCGTTCCACCAGCTGCATATGAAATGAGGCACATCAACGAGTTCACTATGGAATTGAGGGTAGCAAGCTGGGAGGCAACTTTGTCTGTAGCTCCTACAGCTAGTGTACCCTGAAGAGCATCTCCCAGCTCTTTATGGAGATATATTTGTAGTCTCATAAAATGGGTTAAATAGTTAAGCGAACGAAGTGCAAAAGTTGCTGAACTAAACATGCGCTTCCCATATCTATCCATGATCCTAGAGTCTCTGTTAGGAGGATGGATAGACGAGGAAGTTTCAGATATTTCCTTTTTGGTGGCTGCCGCCACCACCATGGCATCAACTGGTACACCTTTGGTCAAGAAGGATTTATCTAGGGAGGCAGATATGAACTTATTAGGCCTCCTAGGGACAGGCTCCATGGTGTCCTGAGACTCCCACGCCCTTCGTGAGACCAGCTGCATAAGCTCATCGAAGGACGGAGGCGCCCAAGAGGTGGAGAGCTGAGACCCGAAAGCCTTCATGAGGACCGACTCATCCTCAGTAGGGTTGGTGGACTGCCAGTCACCCCTCTGCTTAAGGATTTCCAGTATCTCTGCAAATGAGATATCCTCAGAGTGGGACAGTGGGGACCCTTCTGATTCATCCAAGTCAGCATCAGATGTTAATGACTCCTGAGGCGAGTCCAAATGTTTCCTCTTACACACTCTCTTCCTGGGAACCTCTTCGGTGGGAGCTTCTGGAGAGGTCTCGGAAGAGCATGGGCCACCCAATGGGGCTTCCTGAGGCTCTGGATCTCTGCACTTAACTAGGATCTGTGAAGCTGAAGCAGACACAGGTGCTTTAGGGGATGAAGAAGCTGGACCTGAAATTGAGGATTTCTTGGGAGACATAACTTTCCTCATGGCTTCGAAGGCACATCTGCTCCAGTACAAAGGGAACAACGGATCCGAGGAAACCGTCGATACCCCCAGCACAGGGACAGTGAGCTCCAAGCCCACGGTAGGAGCCGAGCTCATCCGAGCCGAAGCCCCGAGAGGCAAAGTCGGAACCAACAAGTCAGTTCGACTATCCTCCCCAGACCCGACCAGAGAGTGTCAGCTGCTAGAGTCCTCGATCGGCGCCAAGGATGTCAGAGTGAAAGGAGCCAAAGACACTGGAGCAGGCGTTGGCTCTGAAGGCTTCACAATCAGCAAGTCTGACTCCTCTGGCTCCGAAGGACCAGTATGGCTCAGAGTAGAAAGAGACATAGCTGGCATAAGGGTCTTCGGCTCCGAAGCCACCTGGGTCGGAGCCAATAACAATTTTGCAAAGGCCAGTGCCTGAAGAAGCTTCTGCACCACCCGATCCACATCCAAATCTGAGAGGCTAACAGAAGACCTAGATGAACTACCAACTGAAGAAGCAGAAATTTGGGAATTTCGGATACCAGTTCCAAAACTGGGGACCGGCTCAGAAAAGAAAAGACCTGTGGAGCCGATGTCACAGACTCTTTTGACTTTTTCGACTTTTTCGAATCCGCAGAAGTCTTGGAGGACTTTGATGACTTACTAGATCCATACTGGTCACTCAAAGCCTCCTGGAAAGAAGGTTTCAACAAATCCCTGTCAATGAGCTTCCTTTTTCTCTCTTGGAGGACTCGAGAGGAAAAAGAATGGCATATGAAACATGTTTCTTGTAAGTGCAAGGCACCCAAGCAGTAGACACAATTCACATGGCAGTCAGTAACAGACATCTTCTGTCCACATTTAGGGCATTTTTTAAACCCTGACTTAGGGTGTTTGTCCTTGTCATCAGCCATGACAAAAATGGACACACCCAACAACAGCAAATATAAATTAGCCTTCTAATAAAAAAACAGGCTAAGTATAAGCACAGACACACACAAGCCTTTTAAACTAAGGCTAACTATAGCTACTAATAAGCCTGCTAATAAAAAACAGGCTAACTATAAGCACAGACACACACAAGCCCTTTAAACTAAGGCTAACTATAACTACTAATAAGCCTTCTAATAAAAAACAGGCTAAATATATGCACACAAGCCTAAAATTAAGGCTAACAAGCAGACACGCAGAAATTAACTAAGCAGGTAATTTTAACAAGCAAGTTAACTCTAAGAATTATGAGATACTCTGCTAAGGAAAAAAGTGACAAAAGGTCAATGAATAAACACTTACTAGTCACTAAGTAATCACACAATACTATCTTCTTCTTTTGGCTTTTCCCAGTTAGGGGTCGCCACAGCGGATCACCTGTCCACTCATGATTGGCAGTGGAGTTTTTACAGTGTCGAGTTGCCAGCCCGGCTCCCAACCTTCCACAGAAGGCACACACACACACACACACACACACACACACACACACACACACTCACGCCTAGGGCCAATTTAGAGTGTCCAGTCCACCTACAGCATGTCTTTGGGATGTGGGAGGAAACTGGAGCACCCGGAGGAAGCCCACGTGACCACAGGGAGGACATGCAGACTCTGCACAGAAGGCACCCCAGCCGAGAATCAAACCGGAGAACGTTTTGCTGTGAGGCGGCAACTCTAACCGCTGCACCACCATGGCCGCCCTAATCATACAATACTATGCTAATAACAAATGTGACCAAAAGGTCACTGAATAAAAAAATTTTAGTCAGAAAATGTAAATAGGCCTATGAAGAAAAATGAGGCCAAATATATAGCTAAGAAAGCACACAGGGAAGGGAACAATGCAGATAAAGGTTTAAGAGCTTATCTAACCTAAATATCTTAACTATTCTAACAGTAAACTAACAATAATTTTTGGAAATAGAAAAGTATTAAAATCTTTACTGGCCCAAGCTAGGAAGAACCTCCGATCAGTTGCAGCGGGAAACTAGATCTGAAGTAACTCAAGGTGCATCATGGGATAGGAACTTGGCCTCGAGCTACTTGAAATCCTCGAGCTTTGTAGTAGGTGCTGACTCAAAGCCGAAGGATCGCCTCCGAACTCATCAGTAAAGAATGAACGGCAAGATAGAACAATTTCACATTATGTTATTCCAATTCATGTCACAAATGGCATAATATTTCTATACCTGAATGAAAAGCACTATCTGATTTAACTCATGATAAATGCTTACGTATAATGCGTGCTGATAAGGGGACAGGTACAGTGTTAATGTAACAAAATATGTACATAGATAAACTAGAATACACACTGGAAGATAATAAGAAGTTATGTACCTACCATAACGTTCCATGTTAGTTGTCTTCTCTCGCCTTCTTTCTTGCTGGATGGGTTCGGAGCCGATCCTCGGCTCCGACTCGGCCACTTACTAAAGCTCGAGAGCTAATTTTACCAGCTCGAGGCAACCCTCTATCCCATGATGCAAGGCGAAGACTACCCAGATCTCGTTTGGTAGCTAAGGAAATTATGCAATACATTCCTCCAACTGGAGAGGAGGAGGAAGAGGTAATAATACTAAAAATGACAATAATAATCATAATAATCCCCCGAAAAGGATCAACCTAATCTAGTGACACTAGAAAGCTGATTAGCTAGAAAAAAGGATTAAGCCTCTTAAGGGAAGAGGCACAATCTTCTCGGTCTGACCAGGCTAGGGGGATGGTGGGCGGGACGCAAGAAATAAGGCGAGAGAAGACAACTAACATGGAACGTTATGGTAGGTACATAACTTCTTAATGTTAAGTTGTCAATCTCGCCTTCATTCTTGCTGGATGGGACCACGTCCCTAGCACCTCTATCCTGGGTGGCTCAATGGAACAGACTCTTGAGAACGGTGGAACCAAAATTCGCTCTGTCTCTGGAGGCCAAGTCTAATTTGTAATGTGAAACAAAGGTATGAGGAGAGGCCCATGTGGCTGCTGCACAAATAGTGTCTATTGGAAGTCTAGCCTGAAAAGCTGTAGATGTAGCTAGAGCTCTGGTAGAATGGGCTTTTGGCCTAGAAATCAACTCTTTGCCTCTGAGCTGATAAATGCAAGTAATCACAGAAGACAGCCATCTAGATAGAGTTACCTTGGATACTGGAAGGCCTTTCCTGTTCTCTGCATAGGATAAAAACAGTTGATCAGATTTTCTAAAATGTTTGGTTCTGTCCAGATAATATCTGAGTTGGCGGTGAACATCAAGATAATGTAGCAATAAACAATCCAATAAGTGCGATGAGCAAGGCAAATACCTCCCTTATAGTTAGCAAAACAGTTAAAGTAATCGTATGAAATAAGGGTAGGTTAACCAAATACTGACGTCTTTATAGCAGCAAAATCAAGCATATAGCAATCATCTATCAGATGTTAGCCAAAAAAACGATTCCAGATGTTACAGACCAAAAAACGATTCCAGATTTCCAAAACTCTGGTTTATTTCATAAGCAACCAATAAAATGCAGGTAAGCGCTTTCACCAATCTGGCTTCTTCAGACCCATCTAACAAACTTCATTCACTCATATTTAAATACGTTACTTTGGCGGGAAAAAACATATAAACTGAATTTAAAGATATATCTCATTCCTGACTCAACCATAACTTATTATTACATAATAAAAAACATATCTTCATATACCCAGCAATTATTAATGAAATATATACATTTCATATTTCATGTATTAAAGCGCACTATCCTGAACAATTATAAAAATATAAAAACTTGTAACTGTAATCAGATTACTGACTTCTGAAACTGTAAGCTGACTTCTGTTAAAACCAATTATCATCTTGAAACATCTAAAGTTAAAATACATACATGAATTTCTACAAAACAAATGCAACATATGTATATGTGTACCTATTAACTTATATGCATTCTTAAAACATATTATTAACTGGAAAACATCTAATGTTATATACTTAATAAACATTTGGTGTACAGCGCTCAATCTATATACATGTCATGGAACTCTATAATTCAACACAGGGCAATAAATGAACAACTTCTTTTCATCTATATAATTTCCTAGATTTCAAGAATGGTTTCACTGAAACCATGCTATTCAGACCTGGGGGGCAGTCGGACCTCAATCTAATGATCCAATTCGCTTCTCTGGTCTCCGTGAAAGTCTTGACGTCTCCCCTTCTAGGTCCTATTCGAATCCTCTCCATTATTAAAAAGTGAAATCTATGATCATGCCCCTTCTCCATTACATGTCTGGCTAATGCATTAGTCTGGAGCCCTATCCTGATGTTATAGACGTGCTCCCTTATCCTATCCCTTAATTTCCTATTTGTCTTACCTACATAGAATGCATCACATTCCATGCAGGTAGCCAAATAGACCACATCAGTTGTCTGACATGTCCCTTTCTCATGAAACTGGAATGATCTCATGGAGACAGGATGTATAAATATACCATCCTCATTTATATAATCACAGAAATTACATTTATTACACCTTTCTGTCTTACATTCTTCTCTCTCCCTGCTATTACCCTCAGAAGACGGGTAACATAGCAATCTTTTCAAGTTTTCTTGTTCCTGTAAATAAACTTGGGTGCTTCTCCTATTATACCCTTAATCGTGTGATCAATAGTTAAAACTCCCCAGTATGACCTAATGATGTCTTTAACGTCTCCCACATCACTGGTATAATACAAGGAACATGCTACACTGTTCTTCATAAAGTCATTATCTCCAGTATGGGATGCTGACTCAGTTGTTGTCACCATAGCAAGCTCTCCATGAGTTCTACTGAAGTAGGGGGCAGCTCTATCCTTCCTCAATTCATTGATACCAGTGAATCCTTTAGATATATCTCGTGCAGTATAACCTCTCGCTAAAAACCTCTCTTCTAGCTCTTTCAACTCATCTTGAAATCCTAGACTGGTCGGGTTGTATCTAGATATACGCATTGCCTGTCCTCTGACAATATTCTGATGGATGTAGCCTGGATGCATACTTGTCCTATATAACAGTGAATTCTTGTGACAACCCTTCCTATATGCCAGTATTAATCATCCCATTAGATAACCTTTCCACATACACATCCAAGAAGGGCAATTTGATATTTGAGTATTCATGTGTGAACTTAAGGTATCCACTAATGGAATTAATCTCATCAATAAAACTGTTCAACTGACCTATGGTGCCTGTCCATAGCAGGAACAAATCGTCCACGAAACGTCTAAAAAATGGCACTGATGTTCTGTAGTGTTCCAACCTGAAGATATTCCTATATTCCCATTCAGCCATGAAGAGGTTGGCGTAGCTATTGGCACATGATGTGCCCATAGCTACGCCATCCCTCTGTAGATAATACTCTCCTTCAAAATAAAAAACATTTGATTCTAGTATTAATTCTAGTAAGGACATAAGTAACTCTATTTTATTCTGTCTCATATCTGAGTTACGCTTTAAATAATCACTGACCATCTCAATTCCTTCCACATTCGGAATCACCGTAAACAGAGATTGCACATCCATTGTGACAAACGTGAATTCCTGTTCTTCTGATAAAGTCATTAAAAAGTCATTCAAGTCTCTGAGAAACTGTTTAGTATCTCTGAGAATATGAATGTTCTTGTCTACCAGCGGTCTAAGCTGACTCTCTACATATATCGATATTGGTTCGGTTGACCATCCCCTACCAGCCACTATCGGCCTATAAGGTGGATTTATTATACTTTTATGAATCTTAGGGAGTCCATGTAGAATAGGTATCAAAGGATACTGTACATTCATGTATTCATATAATTGAGTGTTAATGGTATTTGTTACTAATAGGTCCTGCATGTTCCTTCCTATCCTGTAAATAATCCTATCTACTTCTTCCTTCTCAACACTCATGTAATGTGCATGGTCACTCAACATTAGTTTCATTCCACTGACATAGTGCTCCCTATCCATTAATACTATCCCTCCTCCCTTGTCCGCTGGTCTAACCATCAGTGACCGATCTGTCATAAGTTTATTTAGCGACTCCCTCTGTTGGTAGGATAAATTATGTCTTTTCTTCTTATTAACCCTACTTCTATTCTCATAGACTGTAGAGAGCTCATTCTCAACTAGTTTACTATATGTCATCAACAATGGATGTGGAGGGGGTATAAAAGTACTAGGCTTCCTCAACTCCATATTTGGTTGTATTTCTTGCCCATTGAAGTAAATTTTTAGAGACAAATTCCGTATATATAATTTAAAATCCTTGATTGTCTCCTCATACCTACTATTGCTGGTTGGAATAAATGAAAGTCCTTTATTGAGCACCATCCGCTCATTTTCTGTCAACACATGTTTAGAAATGTTAAATATCAATTGCTCCCCTTCCCTTCCCACATTTTCTCTATGGAGTGTTTCCTTTTTTGTCTCCCTCTGCTTACTGAACGTATCCTCCCTTCTCGCCTTTCTACTCTGATTGGGAAAGGGTGTGTAACTCCAAATTCATGCACTTCTATAACACTGTCGTCCGCTCCGAGTTTTGGAAATCTGGAATCGTTTTTTGGTCTGTAACATCTGGAATCGTTTTTTTGGCTAACATCTGATAGATGATTGCTATATGCTTGATTTTGCTGCTATAAAGACGTCAGTATTTGGTTAACCTACCCTTATTTCATACGATTACTTTAACTGTTTTGCTAACTATAAGGGAGGTATTTGCCTTGCTCATCGCACTTATTGGATTGTTTATTGCTGATTTCTTATTGCCGGTGCTGAGTGGGGACATGACTGACGCATGGGGAGCCGACACTACTATTGAGTTGCCGTATACGTTGAAACCAACGGAGATGACATCAGAGCGAGAGCGCCCAGTTGTGGAACAGTTTGAGGAGATGGTAGCGTCTGCCTATAATCCATTAACGTTATACCAGGTACAATTCGTGGAGAACGAAGGAGAGAACGATGAACCTGTGGACCGCGAAGCTCTGAGAGGAGCGTTAGAGAGACTTGAAGGGGATCTTTTTAAGCTGAAACGTATGCAGACGCAGAGACAACATTTTGACGTCTGCATACAACGGAAAGTCATACCGTGAGGACTAAGGGTGTTGAAGATGCCCACCACAGGCACCCTATATCCCGAACTTCTGTATAAGTGGCAGAAGTTGAATATCCAGGTAAGCCTAAGTTACATGGAACTGTTAAATGAGTTTTATAAACCCCTTGAAGATACTCTGAAAGGTGCCGTGATTAAACAACAGCGTGAGCTGTTTGAGCGCTTTCCAGAGAGAGTATTGAAAGAACACTTTGCTAAGGTCCTGGACAGTGTATCACAATACGAGAAGCGGTTATTGGATCAAAAAAGGACTAAATTAAATAGAGACTTACAAGATTTCCAAAAAGGGAACATTTTCACTTGGCCCAGGTATCAGGGCAGGAGTGAAGTTGTGACAACAAGACCTGTTAATAGAGACAGTCATGCTATGAGTGGTTTAGAATTGAATGAAATGCAAGCAACGATGAAGAGTGATAACTTGATTAATATGGAATTGACTGTTAATAAAGAAGCAACTGTTAGTAATAACAATAGTGTGCAAGAAACTATGAGTACCGTTAGTAAGAGTGATATTAATAATAGGAATGGATGTGTTTTGAATGATGAGATGGTTAATACCATCACGCCAGATAAAACATTAAGTATGGATGACTTGCATAAAGGAAATCCCCCTATGCGAACCAATAATAGTAACCCGACGAATGGTGAACAAGTGGTTCGCAGGAAAATCCCAGTAACATATACGGGGATGGATGCTAGAGAGAGGAATAATAAAAGAGCGGACGACAGTGTTATAGAAGTGCATGAATTTGGAGTTACACACCCTTTCCCAATCAGAGTAGAAAGGCGAGAAGGGAGGATACGTTCAGTAAGCAGAGGGAGACAAAAAAGGAAACACTCCATAGAGAGACAAACGAATCACAACATAAAGAAAATGTGGGAAGGGAAGGGGAGCAATTGATATTTAACATTTCTAAACATGTGTTGACAGAAAATGAGCGGATGGTGCTCAATAAAGGACTTTCATTTATTCCAACCAGCAATAGTAGGTATGAGGAGACAATCAAGGATTTTAAATTATATATACGAAATTTGTCTCTAAAAATTTACTTCAATGGGCAAGAAATACAACCAAATATGGAGTTGAGGAAGCCTAGTACTTTTATACCCCCTCCACATCCATTGTTAATGACATATAGTAAACTAGTTGAGAATGAGCTCTCTACAGTCTATGAGAATAGAAGTAGGGTTAATAAGAAGAAAAGACATAATTTATCCTACCAACAGAGGGAGTCGCTAAATAAACTTATGACAGATCGGTCACTGATGGTTAGACCAGCGGACAAGGGAGGAGGGATAGTATTAATGGATAGGGAGCACTATGTCAGTGGAATGAAATTAGAAGTTATGTACTCACCATAACGTTCCATCTGAGTAGGTGTATTCATTTGTCTGCAACCTGTGGGTTATGGATCCGATATCGGATCCGAACCGGCATAGTTTCCAGCTATGGATCCAAGCTCTCAGCTCCTCCCCTCACCCATAATGCCCTGCTCTACCCTCATGACCTCAGATCGAGTTTGCCAAAGCAACAATACCCTCAAAAGGGTAACCAGTAATATGCAGGAAACTGAAAGGCCAGGGGGATAGGAGGGCGGGATGGTTGCAGACAAATGAATACACCTACTCAGATGGAACGTTATGGTGAGTACATAACTTCTAAATCTGAAGTAGGATATTCATTTGTCTGCAACCTGTGGACAGAGTCCCCAGCTACCTGAATCTTGGGGCCATCATGGAAGGATATTCGAGCCAAAGGATGCTCTACCCCTGGATGCAAGATCCAACTTATAGTGAGAAATAAATGTATGAGACGAAGCCCATGTAGCTGCTGCACAAATATCATCCAGAGGAATCCTAGCCTTGAAGGCTGCTGAGGTAGATACTGACCGGGTTGAATGGGCATGAACACCGCTTGATAAGCCAATAAAATGCACTGTGAAATCCAGCGGACAAAGAAACTTTGGAAATTGGCTTGCCCAAATTGAATTTTGCAAAGGAAATAAACAGCTGGTCGGATTGCCTATGACCAGCTGTCCTGTTGAGATAAAATCTTAGTTGCCTGTGAACATCTAGTGAGTGTAGCCTATATTCACCTTTGTTTTCATACTTAGGGAAGAAAACAGGAGGTTAATAGATTGATTGATGTTTGCTATTTTAGGAAGGAAGGACGGGTTGGTCCTGAGGGAGACACGGTCCGGATAAAACCAAGTAAGGAGGTTTAGCTGATAAAGCTTGAAGTTCAGAAACTCTCTTGGCTGATGTAATGGCTACCAAAAGGCTGTCTTATAAGACAAGAATTTGAGGTCCACTGTATCATCGTGCTCGAAAGGGGAGCGGTCAAGGCCTGTAGGACCAGAAAGGTCCCAAGGAGGAACTGCTTGCTTAATAGGGGCCTGAGAAGGAAAGTACCTTTAAGAAAGGTTTTGCACAATTTGGCTGACATAAGAGGATTAGACTCTTGACCAATGTGATAGTGAGAAATTGCCGCCAGTTGAACTTTGACTGTGGAACTGCTGGCACCATCATTAAAGAGAGAGGTTAGAAAATCAAGCACTACGGGAGAGGAACCGTGAAGGGATCTAGGCCTTGCCGCCCACACAGAGAAACGTTTCCATTTGCTTAACCTTTCTAGTGGCTGGTTTATGAGCCGCCACCAAAATAGCCTTTACCGGTGAAGAAATACCGAGTCCTTATCAAGAGTGGAACTGGGGTCAGCTTCAGGTTGTCCAGGTTCGGAGGAGGAATGCAGGATGGATGGGATATCAGATCCGGGATGGGATCTAGAATCCAAGGAGGATTCACCGAGTGAGACCTTAGGAAGGGGAACCAGATCTGTCGAGGCCAGAATGGAGCAATGAGAATCATTCTGCAACCCACCCGAGAGGCTTTCTGAAGAACTTGCAGCATCAGAGGCAAGGGTGGATAGGCATACAGAAGACCGGGTGGCCAAGCATGCACCAGAGCGTCTCTTGGGGTACCTCCGGAGGAGGTATCAGAGCGAAAAACTGTCGCACTTGGTGTTTGAGGGAGAGGCAAAAGATCGCATGAAGGAGTTCCCCAATATGCCGCTACTTGACAATTGAGAGACCACGGGGTCAGAATGGTGCGACTGAGCTTGTCCGCTAGGATGTTGGACCGACCGGAATGAGAAAGCGATTGGTGGAGATTGCCCATTCCCAAACTCTCATGGCCTCTCGACAAAGAGGGTAAGACCTTGTTCCCCTTGCTTGTTGATGTACCAGACAACAGACATATTGTCCGACTGAATCGCAATTGTTCCCAAGGGAAGAAAGTCCTGAAGTGCTGCTAAGAGCACCGCTCTCATCTCTAGAACATTGATATGCAGTAAGGTCTCTGCATCGCTCCACGTGCCTTGGACTGTCCGGCCAAAGTGCCCTCCCACCCGAGGCGGAGGCGTCCGTGGTCACCGTGGCGAGGGGAGAAGCACAAAATGGGCGACCCTCGTGGAGATCCGGGAGTGGAGCCACCACAAGAGGGACCGCTTGCAAGCCTTGCTGATCGCTATGGGATGATACATGGGGAGAGCAAGGTAAGACCACTGTACTAAGAGCGTCCACTGTAGAATGCATATTGAGCCTGGCAAGAGGAAGAAGAGCTATCGGCCAAGCCATGGACCCTAGAGCCCTCAGGACCAACTCCGCTGGAACAGAACATGAATGGAGAATGGCCCGCACCTGGAGCTGCAGATTCAGAATCCTGTCCGCAGTAAGGAAGGCTCAAACTCCTTGTGTCTAGTCTGGCCCCTATGAAATCTAAGAGCTGAGTGGGTGCCAGGTTGGACTTTGTATTTATTGTGATGCCCAGAAATGGAGCAAGATGGAGAAAGGAGTCTCACGAGAGAAGTAGATGCCTTGTTGGGCAAGGAGCCAGTCGTCCAGGTAGGGAAAGACCTGCACCCCTGAAGCCTCAGGTGGGCCGCTACCACTGCTAGTACTTTGGTAAACACCCTGGGGCTGTGGTGAGACCAAAGGGAAGGACCCGGAACTGGTAGTGACTGGCTCCCAGCCGGAAGCGGAGAAACCTCCTGGCGCCTCTCCATTAGGATGTGGTAGTACGCGTCCTTGAGATCTATCGAGCACATCCAGTGGCATTCTCCCAGAAGGCTTAGAATAGATTGTAGAGTGACCATTGAATTTTTCTTTGGGGACTGCCAGATTCAGAGAGAGAGGTCTAGGATTGGTCTTAGTTCCCCGTCTTTTTGGCACTAAAAGAACCTGGAGTAGAACCCTGATCCGATCTGGTCTGGGGGAACGGGCTGGATGGCTCTTTTCTCTAGCAGATGGCCAATTTCTGCTAAAGCGGCCTCCCTTTGACCGGGTGGTACGTCTGGGAGGGACTGCATCTTTGGAAGGTGAAGGAAAGGAATGTGATATCCCTGGATATGATTTGGAGAACCCAGCGGTCCGATGTTATGGACTCCCATGCCGCTAGGTGCCAGCGTCCCCGACTGCCTCCAGAGTAGAGCAGTCGGGCAGCCTCAGAGAAAGGTTCCCTGGACCCGAAGTTTCTGGGAGCCCCTCTGCCTCTAGGGCGGCGTCCTCCTTGTCCTCCTCTGCCACGGAAGGACTGGTTGTCCGGAGCAGGCTGGGACTGCAACCACATCTTCTTCTGACCCTTTTGGTTCCTAGAATAGGGCCTCTGGGGTGCAGAGGGATTCGACGGCAGACAGCGTCTTCCGTCCTTCTCGCTCTGGGTCAACGCGGTCTTGCCAAACAGAGCAGAACCATCAAAGGCGCCTTGAAGGGCTCAAGTGGCGGAGCCAGGCCTGACGCCTAGCGACCAGTCCTGTCCCGCAGCTCTAGCGGCGCCTCCGTAGCATGGGAGAGTAGCATAGAAGTATTCGTGACTGACCTTAGAGTGGCCATTTTGGTGGAGTGCAGAGCTCTGTCCTCCTCCGAAATGGACTCAGGGGATGCAGCGTACTTTAATAAGGTCTCGCTGCATCGTGCCAAATAGTTCAGCGAACTGAACATCCGCTTCCCCAAGCGGTCCATCATCCGAGACTCCTTGCTCGGTGGGTGGACTGAGGGACTCTCCTGAGCCAGTTCCGTGGCCGCCATCAACATGGCATCTACAGGAGGCCCCTTACTCCAATGGGTCCTGTCAGAAGGCGGGCTAAGGATTTTGTCAGGTCTTTGGGAATTGGCTCCACGGTGTCCGGTTCCTTCCCTGGTGGTAATAAGGTCCACCAGGGACACCCAAGAGGTAATGCCTCCAAGAACACGGACTCGTCCGAGGAAGACTTGGGGGCAGACCACCCCTGATACGGAGCATTTCCATGATGTCTCCGAAGGAGACATCCTCGGTGACCTGGGGAGCCTTCCCTTCCTCCAAGTCCGTGTCTTCAGTGAGAGACTCAGGGAGTCTATGTGCCTCCGAGCCTCCTCTGGGGGCTGTCAGAAGAGTCGCAGCCAATTGCTCCATAGGAGCAACTTGGGGCACAGAAACGGGCTGTCCCAGGGGCCGGATGGTGGAAGCCTGGCCCAGTGCAGAGGGCAAGTGCTGGGGTCCGGAGACCCTCAACAGAGCCCTCTCCACTACATCAAAACCTCGACCAAAGGATCCGACAATCGGCTCCCCTCGGATCCGAAGAGTGGATCGGCGGATCTGAAGGGACAGTGCGCTCCGACACAGACGGCGCGAAGGAGCACTGATCCCCGGATCGCTCGGATCCAGGCTCCGAGAGATCGGGTCCATGGTCGGATCCGGTACCAGTACTATCGGATCCGACCTCCCTCCGAAGCTGCTCGGCTCCAGCTGCTCAACCCGGAAGCGGGTCGGAGAAGGAGCGATAGGCTTGAAAAGGGTGTTGAGCTCCCACTCCCATCTGCATCTGGGCCTGGATGAACCTTCGCATCATCCGGTCCAGATCAGCATCCGAGGCTACCGAGGTAGGCCTGGAATGCCTCCTCGATAGCCTCGGGTCTCCTCCTCCTCAGGACCCGTGAGAAGCACACAGGTGACCGGAGCCGAGAAGGAGGAGACCAAAGGCACCTGGAAGCCGGGAGAAGCCGCTTGGCAGGCGGGCGAAACAGAGGTCTCGGCCCGCCAGGTGCTTCTCCCTCCGGTCCTTCTTAGCATCCCTCTCCTGTCCTGAAGCGGGAGTTTGAGTCCCAGGAGCAGGAGGGGTGCTACAGGGGAACAGCTGCAGCCGGTAAAGACCCGCCAGGACCAGCTTGGACCTCCGCTCCTCAGTGCCCTGGGGTTGAACCCTGCACAAATGGAACAGCCAGATGTGAGGTGCTCAACCCCAAGACACTTAACACACCGAGTGTGGCCATCAGCTGGTGAGAGCTTATGGCCACACTCGGAGCATTAGAAAAGAATGACTTAGGCTGGTCAGCCATAGTCAAAACTTCCCAAAAGTTACAGAAGTAACTTAACAAAAACTAAAACAAGCACACAGGCCTCACACACACAGGGAGGGAATAAAAAATACTACTGTAAATTAAATTTAAACTAAAAATAGTTAATACACAAAGGGAACCTACAACTTTCACACAAAAAGTTTAAAGAAAGCAAAAAATTTCTATTTTTATACAAGAAAAATACCACTTAGCTGAGAGCTAAAGACACCACATCCAGTTACCAGCGCGGCAAACAAGATCTGAGGTCATGAGGGTAGAGCAGGGCATTATGGGTGAGGGGAGGAGCTGAGAGCTTGGATCCATAGCTGGAAACTATGCCGGTTCGGATCCGATATCGGATCCATAACCCACAGGTTGCAGACAAATGAATATCCTACTTCAGATCTAATGTTGAGTGACCATGCACATTACATGAGTGTTGAGAAGGAAGAAGTAGATAGGATTATTTACAGGATAGGAAGGAACATGCAGGACCTATTAGTAACAAATACCATTAACACTCAATTATATGAATACATGAATGTACAGTATCCTTTGATACCTATTCTACATGGACTCCCTAAGATTCATAAAAGTATAATAAATCCACCTTATAGGCCGATAGTGGCTGGTAGGGGATGGTCAACCGAACCAATATCGATATATGTAGAGAGTCAGCTTAGACCGCTGGTAGACAAGAACATTCATATTCTCAGAGATACTAAACAGTTTCTCAGAGACTTGAATGACTTTTTAATGACTTTATCAGAAGAACAGGAATTCACGTTTGTCACGATGGATGTGCAATCTCTGTTTACGGTGATTCCGAATGTGGAAGGAATTGAGATGGTCAGTGATTATTTAAAGCGTAACTCAGATATGAGACAGAATAAAATAGAGTTACTTATGTCCTTACTAGAATTAATACTAGAATCAAATGTTTTTTATTTTGAAGGAGAGTATTATCTACAGAGGGATGGCGTAGCTATGGGCACATCATGTGCCAATAGCTACGCCAACCTCTTCATGGCTGAATGGGAATATAGGAATATCTTCAGGTTGGAACACTACAGAACATCAGTGCCATTTTTTAGACGTTTCGTGGACGATTTGTTCCTGCTATGGACAGGCACCATAGGTCAGTTGAACAGTTTTATTGATGAGATTAATTCCATTAGTGGATACCTTAAGTTCACACATGAATACTCAAATATCAAATTGCCCTTCTTGGATGTGTATGTGGAAAGGTTATCTAATGGGATGATTAATACTGGCGTACATAGGAAGGGTTGTCACAAGAATTCACTGTTATATAGGACAAGTATGCATCCAGGCTACATCCATCAGAATATTGTCAGAGGACAGGCAATGCGTATATCTAGATACAACCCGACCAGTCTAGGATTTCAAGATGAGTTGAAAGAGCTAGAAGAGAGGTTTTTAGCGAGAGGTTATACTGCACGAGATATATCTAAAGGATTCACTGGTATCAATGAATTGAGGAAGGATAGAGCTGCCCCCTACTTCAGTAGAACTCATGGAGAGCTTGCTATGGTGACAACAACTGAGTCAGCATCCCATACTGGAGATAATGACTTTATGAAGAACAGTGTAGCATGTTCCTTGTATTATACCAGTGATGTGGGAGACGTTAAAGACATCATTAGGTCATACTGGGGAGTTTTAACTATTGATCACACGATTAAGGGTATAATAGGAGAAGCACCCAAGTTTATTTACAGGAACAAGAAAAACTTGAAAAGATTGCTATGTTACCCGTCTTCTGAGGGTAATAGCAGGGAGAGAGAAGAATGTAAGACAGAAAGGTGTAATAAATGTAATTTCTGTGATTATATAAATGAGGATGGTATATTTATACATCCTGTCTCCATGAGATCATTCCAGTTTCATGAGAAAGGGACATGTCAGACAACTGATGTGGTCTATTTGGCTACCTGCATGGAATGTGATGCATTCTATGTAGGTAAGACAAATAGGAAATTAAGGGATAGGATAAGGGAGCACGTCTATAACATCAGGATAGGGCTCCAGACTAATGCATTAGCCAGACATGTAATGGAGAAGGGGCATGATCATAGATTTCACTTTTTAATAATGGAGAGGATTGAATAGGACCTAGAAGGGGAGACGTCAAGACTTTCACGGAGACCAGAGAAGCGAATTGGATCATTAGATTGAGGTCCGACTGCCCCCCAGGTCTGAATAGCATGGTTTCAGTGAAACCATTCTTGAAATCTAGGAAATTATATAGATGAAAAGAAGTTGTTCATTTATTGCCCTGTGTTGAATTACAGAGTTCCATGACATGTATATAGATTGAGCGCTGTACACCAAATGTTTATTAAGTATATAACATTAGATGTTTTCCAGTTAATAATATGTTTTAAGAATGCATATAAGTTAATAGGTGCACATATACATATGTTGCATTTGTTTTGTAGAAATTCATGTATGTATTTTAACTTTAGATGTTTCAAGATGATAATTGGTTTTAACAGAAGTCAGCTTACAGTTTCAGAAGTCAGTAATCTGATTACAGTTACAAGTTTTATATTTTTATAATTGTTCAGGATAGTGCGCTTTAATACATGAAATATGAAATGTATATATTTCATTAATAATTGCTGGGTATATGAAGATATGTTTTTTATTATGTAATAATAAGTTATGGTTGAGTCAGGAATGAGATATATCTTTAAATTCAGTTTATATGTTTTTTCCCGCCAAAGTAACGTATTTAAATATGAGTGAATGAAGTTTGTTAGATGGGTCTGAAGAAGCCAGATTGGTGAAAGCGCTTACCTGCATTTTATTGGTTGCTTATGAAATAAAACAGAGTTTTGGAAATCTGGAATCGTTTTTTGGTCTGTAACATCTGGAATCGTTTTTTTGGCTAACATCTGATAGATGATTGCTATATGCTTGATTTTGCTGCTATAAAGACGTCAGTATTTGGTTAACCTACCCTTATTTCATACGATTACATCAAGATAATGTAGTTTTTGTTCCGCTCTATTAGAATAATTTGGGAAAAAAACTGGAAGATCAATGGATTGATTTAAGTTCGTCTGCGATGCCACTTTGGGTAAGAAAGATGGATTAGTCCTTAGAGAAACTCTGTCTTTGTGGAAGATTAAGTAGGGAGGATGAATGCAGAGGGCATGCAGCTCAGATACTCTCCTGGCAGAAGTAATGGCGACTAGAAAGAGTGTCTTCCAAGAAAGAAATTTTAATGAACAGGCAGCCGCAGGTTCGAAAGGGGGAAGATTCAAGGATGTTAAAATTAAATTTAGATCCCACTGTGGTGGGGGGTCTCTAATCGGAGGTTTAAGTAAAAAAATACCTCTAAGGAATGCCTTGCAAAGTTTATGTGACATAATGTTGTGGTCCAAGAAGCCTATATGAAAATTTGAAATGGCTGCCAGCTGAACTTTTACTGTGGAGGAAGAAGATCCTGAATGAAAAATCTCGGCTAGGAAGTCCAAGACCGAATGAATCGGAGCAGTATAGGGGTCTATATTCCTAGCTTTTGCCCAGAAGGAGAAACGTTGCCATTTACTAGTGTAAATCATTCTGGTGGAAGATTTAAGGGAAGCTACTATGATATCCTGGACGGGATTAGAAATCATAGGAAGCCTGGCTAGGGATGGAAGTGGAGCAACCAAGCAGTGAGGTTGAGAGAAGGTATGGATTGGTGCAGCTACCCCAACTGGTGGGTCAGAAGATCTGGAACCGGGTCCAGATGCCATGGCTGTACCAAGAGATAATGATGTAGGAACGGAAACCATATCTGTCGAGGCCAATAAGGGGCAATGAGAATCAACTTGGCTCTCAAGGCAGTTGCTTTCTGAATTACTTGTGGTATCAGAGGAAAGGGAGGAAAGGCATAAAGAAGTCCCTGGAGCCAATCTTGGGTTAGAGCGTCTCTGGGGGGATGGCCTGGAAGAGGGAAGAGAGAGAAGAAGTCGGGGCATTTGCTGTTTTGAGGTGTAGCAAAACGGTCGCAGCAAGGAAGGCCCCACTTCTGAAAAATCTCTTCCGTCATTGATTGTTTAAGAGACCACTCGTGAGGCATGAGAATAGCTCTGCTCAACCTGTCCGCTATGATGTTGGATTTCCCGGGGATATGCGTTGCTATCAGAAACCGCTGAGAAGAGGTTGCCCACTGCCAAAGTCTGAGAGCCTCTCGACACAGTGGATAGGACTTGGTTCCACCCTGCTTGTTGATATACCACACTACGGACATATTGTCCGTTTGGACTGCAATAGTTTCCAGGGGAAGAGAGTCGTTGAGGGCTTGCAACGTTAAAAGCACTACTCTCATCTCCAGGACATTTATGTGCAGGTGGCATTCGAAAGGTTGCCAAGTGCCATGGACCATCCTGCCCAGATAATGCCCCCCCCCACCCGATCAGGGAGGCGTCCGATGTAACCGTGGCGACCGGGGCGGGAGGAACAAAGGGTCTGCCCTGATGGACTTGAGGGGACGATATCCACCAGGTCAGATGCCTTTTGCAAATTGGAGTTATTATGATCCTGTGACGCATGGGAAGTTGTTGAAAGGACCATTGGGCGAACAGCATCCATTGTAGAAGACGCATGTAAAAGCGGGCAAGGGAAGAAGTGTTATGGCGGCCGCCATAAGACCCAATACTTTCAGAGCAAATCTGGCCTGAATTTTGTTGCTGAGAAGAATCACCTGGACGTGATTTTGAATGTCCAAGATCCTTTGGTCTGTTAACTTTGCTGAAAGTTGTACGGTGTCCAATTTGGCGCCTATAAAAGTAATAGATTGACAACGCAACAAGGCAGATTTTTCGAAATTTATAGAAATCTCTAGCCCTCTGCAAATGTGAATGGTGTAATCTCTGGCTTGGAGAAGTTGATGCCTGGTGGTGGCAGTGAGGAGCCAGTCGTCTAGATATGGAAACACCTGGAATCCTTGACATCTCAGGTGAGCCGTAACCGCTGCCATACATTTGGTGAACACTCTGGGGGCTGTAGTGAGTCCAAATGGCAGGGCTCTGAATTGGAAGTGACTGGTCCCCAGCCGAAAGTGGAGAAACCTTCTGGAGTGCCTGTGAATTTTTATGTGATAGTACGCATCCTGAAGATCTACCGAGCACATCCAATTGTCCTTGCCCAGAAAGGGTAGAATGGACTGCAGCATGACCATCCGGAATCTTGTTTTCTTTACAAACTTGTTTAGTTTGCTGCGATCTAATATTGGTCTCCAGTCCCCTGTCTTTTTTGGTACTAAAAAGAACCTTGAGTAGATACCGGATCCTATTTGGTCTGCTGGGACTGGCTGGATGGCTCTTTTTGCTAGCAGTTTTGAAATCTCTGGTACTGCTAGTTCCCTTAGACTGGGTGGAACGTCTGGAAGGGTTCCCTTTTGCTGAACTGGGGTTTGAATAAAGGGAATTTTGTAACCCTCGGATATGATCGACTGTACCCATTTGTCTTGAGAAAGGGAAAGCCAGGCTTTGGCGTACAGCGATAATCTTCCCCCGACTGCCTCCGAAGGTGGACAATCGGGCAACATCTCAGGGATGCTGGAAGGGTTTGTCAGAGAAAGGCTCCCTGCTACCCTGATTCTGCTGAACCCCTCTGCCTCTAGGGCGGCGTCTGTTATTGTTACCGCAATGCCTCTGGGGGTAAACTGACCTCGTGCATCAGGCGTGACTCCTTGAGATTTGCAGAACCACATTTTCCCTCCCTTCTGACCTTTTGGGTAAGGCCTTGAAGGAGTGGAGAAACGGACTCCTACGGCAGAAAGAGTCTTGCCATCTTGTTTGCATCTAGTCAAGGTGTCTTTCACTTGAGGTCCGAACAAAGTCGAGCCATCAAAGGGAGAGTTTGTGAAGGACGCTTTGAAGGGATCTGCAAAATTACAAAGCCGCATCCAGGATTGACGCCTTAAAGCCACTCCTGTGCCTGCGGCCCTACTCGCTCCATCGGCTGCATATGAAATGAGCTGCATGGAGGAGTTAACAATGGAGTTTAGGATTCCTAGCTGTGAGTTAATCTTATCCTGAGACCCAGCAGCTGACGGATCCTGTAAAACTTCTCCCAACTCTTTAAGAACATCTCTTTGAAGGCAGGTGAAGTGACACAAGTAGTTCAGCGATCACATGGCAAAGGTCGCTGAAGAAAAAATCTGCTTGCCGTACCTATCCATAGTCCTAGAATCCTTGTTAGGAGGATGGACAGGTACTGAAGGATCAGCTAGTTCCTTCTTGGTGGCTGCAGCCACCACCATGGCATCAACTGGGACACCTTTTGTCAAATATTGCCTATCAGGTGGGGCCGTAATGAATTTAGAAGGCCTCCAAGGAATAGGTTCCACCGAATCCGGGGCCATCCACGCCTTCCGAGCCACCACGTCCATAAGAGGGTCGAAAGGCAGAGACACCCAGGAGGTGGAGGGTCGAGACCCGAACGCCTCCAGGTATACTGACTCGTCCTGGGAAGGATTAAGGGAAGGCAAGTTCCCCCTCTGCTTAAGGAGTTCAAGGATGTCTGAGAAAGAGACATCCTCAGTGGGGGACCTTGGGGATCCCTCCGACTCATCCAAGTCAGTATCGGATGTAATAGACTCGGGGGAGTCTAGATGTTTCCTCTTAAATGTCCTCTTACACGGAGGTTCACCTGACGGATCAGGAGAAGCCTCGGAAGAGGAAGATATTCCCAATGGGGAAACCTGAGGCGTTGGATCTCTGGGTCCGGGAGCAAGAGAGTGGGAAGAGACGTCAGCAGGCACTGTAGTGGGAGGAGCTGATGGAACTGACCGTTGACTACGCCCAGGGGCTAGTACACTTCTCATCACCTCGAAGGCTCCCCTGTCAGAGAGGCCAGAAGGCTCCCACTCCGAAGAGATAGGAACTCCAGGCCTCACCGACAGGGACGGCTCCGAGGCCGATGTCGGGGCTGAACTCACCAACGCCGAAGCTCCGAGAGGAAGAACGGGGTCGGACAAGGGTCCGATGCCACTCGCCCCCACGGAGCTGATGAGAGAGACCAGATGCCCGGATCCCTCCAATGAAGGCCTCAAGGAGGAAATCGGAGCAGAGGACGACGGAGCCGAAAGGGGGTGTGGTATCGGCTCCAAAGTCATAACAGTCACGGCTCCGAGGAGCTCCGGTTACGAGCTCTGTAAGAGAGTCGAAGGAGGAATGTTAGGTGGATGTGTGATAGCTACCGTCTGTTGAGACGGGATATGGAGCATTTGGGCCAATGCCTGAGAGTTTAATAGTCTACTCACCACTCTCTCAAGGTCGTGATCGGACAGCCTGGACGACCGAGAAGAACGGCTCCGATGGCTCCGCTCCGAGAGCAGGGGTGATCTTGGAGCCGAACGTATCAATTCCAACGAGGGGGATCGTGATCTCTTTTTTGAGATAGATGGAGCCGAAGGAGCCGAGGATACGTCGGCTCCAGCCGGAGACGACACTGAGTGCCCAGATTTAGCAGTATCGGCGCCGGATGGAGCCGATACTGTAACTTCTAATATAGAAGGATCGGCTCCGGCCAGAGCCGATCTCGACACTGAAGGAGAACCAGTAGCCGATGGCTTAGGACTTGAAGCCGAAGGCTTAACTGGTTTCGAGGGCTTCCCCGGAGCCGACTTAGTCGCGGAGCTCTCAGGCTTTAATAAGCCCCTCAATATTAATTTATTTCTGTGCTCCTGCAGGACTCTTGGGCTGAAGGCATGACAGATAGCACAAGAGTCCTGCAGGTGCAGAGGTCCCAGGCAGTAAACACAAGAAGTGTGACCGTCTGTCAGAGACATCTTCTGACAGCACGAGTCACACTTCTTGAAGCCTGAGACCTTTGTGTCCTTCGACATAGCTGTGTCGAGGAAACACTAAGTAACACAGACACACACACAAAAAACACCCAATCCAATAATAAAAAATTTAAACAGGGATACAACACACTCAAACACACACAGAATCCCTGACAGAAAAAATTAGGAAAGGGGTAGGTTTAAGGCCTAACTTAGGGGAAGGGATAAATAACCAGAAAAATAGGGAACACTAACGGGAATAGGGTTAAATTAATCGTTAAAGGTTCACAGAACAACTAAGGTGACTAAATCTAAAAGGATGAGACTAAAAGTCTGAATTTGAAGAAACTTACCTGGAGCTGGTAAAAAAGGCACCTCGTAAGCGAAAGCGGCAAACGAGATCTGGGTAGTCTTCACCTTGCATCATGGGATATAGGGTTGCCTCGAGCTGGTAAAATTAGCTCTCGAGCTTTAGTAAGTGGCCGAGTCGACCCATCCAGCAAGAATGAAGGCAAGATTGACAACTTAACATTGTGTTTTACCAACTAGTTGATGTTAATACAGTCAATAAGCATTTTAATGCTATTGATAAATCTTTCAGTTAGAGGCTGATAATGCTATTTCTATGGATGAATATTTATTTATGCCTGTTACTTCACCAAGCTTGGGTGGACTTTTTGTAATTCCCAAACTTCATAAAGATCAAAGTAACCCTCCATTCAGACACATCATCTCTAATAAGATGAAAATGGAAAAAAAAACAGCAGAATATCTAGATGCAGTGTTCAACCCTCTTGTACAGTCCACAGCTTTTTATCTAAGAGATTCTTGGGCCTTCTTGGATGAGTTATATAAGAAAAAAGAAGTGTTATCTAATTGTAATTTTGTCACCTTGGATGTGGAAGCATTGTATACAAACATTCCCCTTAAAGAAGGTTTAATGTACTTGAAGTTATTTCTTAACAAATACTTTGTGCACACTTATGGAGATTGTACTTAACAACAACTTTTTCTTTTTTAATGAAAAAAGCTATAGGCAAATAAGTGCAGTGGCAATGGGATCTAACGAAGCTCCTTCATTTGCTAACCTTGTCCTCAGTACTTGGGAACTGGAACAAATCAACTTTGAAAAGTTTCAAACATGCTATTGTTTGTCGAGGTCACTCTATCACTTTCCTAGACACCAAAATAGATCAACTTTCTACAGGTGAATTAAAATCAACAGTTTACAGAAAAGAAACATATAAAAATAACTATTTGGATTTCACAAGTCAACATCCATTTTTTATGAAGAAAAACTTAATAAAGGGACAATTTATCCACATTTCTAGGATCACCAGTCATGATAATGATTTTGAAACACAAGCTACACTATTGAAACATATGTTTTACATGAGACACTATCCACACACTCTTGTTAATAACTTATTTAATGAGGTAGCTATTAACAGATGCACCAAACATTTACTTATTTTAGGATTTGGCTTTAAAACTTCGGTTAAGACCCCTTCTGACACTGACAGAACTCTAAGTTTTCCATTACCCATATCTAGGGATATGACACAAATTAGACAGATTTTACAGTATAACTGGAATATAGTGACAGAAACACAGCAGATTGGATCTTCTCTTGGTACCTCACCCTCATTTACTTTTAAAAGATCGAGGAACATAAGGGCTTGCTTTGAAAACACGGATAAACAATTTCTTTTAGAAACACCTAACTCTGATTCTACAGCTCCAGCTATTTATGCTCTGTTTATAAGTTCCCACACTGCAACTATACTGTCACTTTTTCTAGACAGTTTGTCACTCATCTTCTGTTGTATATGCTGGTATTTGTTCTTCATGTAGCAGCTTTTATGTAGGGAAAACCTCTAGAAGACTGTCAGACAGAATTAAAGAGCATTTGGGGGGCTATTAGGTCTAGGAACATGAACAATGCTATTGCTAAACATAGTATGATATGTGGTAATATTGTTAAGTTTCGGTTTTTGGTGTTGGAACAGGTTGATGTTTTCTCTGGTAATACAGATACCTACCTGGAACTAAGGGAACTTAAGTGGCAGCTACTGTTGAACTCTGAAGCTTCCTCTGGTTTAAATGAAAATATAAACATAAAATGTGCTCTGAGATAGTTTAATTGATTAATTTGCATATATTCAGTTTTACAGGTGTTCTTTTGTTCAGTTTGAATGTATACTGCTAGGTCATTGGTTAATGTATATAAGCATTAACAAGATTCTAATGTTCTCTCACATGGTATGTATCTAAGTTTTTATCATATTGTCATTCAAATGTATTGCATTCAGAAGTTCTACCACCTATAAAGAACAAAAGCTTAATTATCTGTTCTTAGTCTGCATATTTTTATTTATTTAAATATTTAAAAGTTTATCTGTTGTTGCAACCGCTTTTCATTTTATTCATTTTTTTATATTTAGAAGTTCACAAAGTACATATATATGGATCTCCTACTATTCACCGAAAGCACATTTCATCGAAAATCAAATTAGTGTGCACTTTTCACCGAAAGCACAATTCACGGAAAACACAATTCACTGAAAGTTATATATGGCCTTTTCCCCACTGTAGTGCGACCCTGGAGTTAGTATATATAGTAAGAGGGGGTGTGGGGGGCATAGCCCCCCACATATTTTATGTATATATCAATGTCAGAGAACAGTAATATATTGCAATTACATATATCCATGTATATAATTCAAAATATTTAAAATATGTGGGGGGCTATGCCCCCACACCCACCGCCCCCCACCCCCCCTTACTATATATTCTAACTCCAGGGTCGCACTACAGTGGGGAAAAGGCCATATATAACTTTCGTGAAATGTGTTTCGGTGAATTGTGTTTTCGGTGAATTGTGCTTTCGGTGAAAAGTGCGCAGTGAAATATGTTTCAGTGAAATGTGCTTTCGGTGAGTAGTAGGAGATCCATATTTATATATATATATATATATATATATATATATATATATATATATATATGTTTTAGATATATATATACATATACACACATATATATATATATATATATATTTATAGAAATATATATATATATATATATACACACACACACACACACACACACACATATATATATATATATATATATATATATATATATATATATATATATATATATATATATATACGGGTCTACTTCTGTTTGTCAAAAACACACTTTCTCGACAAACAGAAGATCGAACCCACTTAAGCGAAAGTGCACTACATCGACAGTGCACTTTCGCAAAAGCCGAGTCACTGAAGAATATTATACTGTGGATAAGGAAATAGGTTCCTGGTTCATAGGTTCATAGGTTCGTACTAGGCTATCTGCCCTAGGGCATTTATAAGCTTAGCCAGAGTGTGTGTGGCTTTCACCACCCCTTAGGATGAGAATACTACGCCCTTTTAGGGTTTAGTTTACTGTGCCTCTGTCTAGTAGTGACACAGAGATGACCCCCGGGGTAAACCTACGATCTCCCATCCACTCGTCAAGATTTCTCTTGAATAGAGTTAGTGAGGGGCTCTGCCTAACATGGATTGGTATTCTGTTCCAGAGTGTAGGGAGCCTCTGGGTTATGAATCTGTCCCTCCAGCACGTCCTATTTATTTCTGTGTTGAGGTTTAAGTCTCTTGCTCTCGTGGCTCTGATGGATTTGGATTTTCTGAGGTGGAGCATGTCCATTAATTCCAGATTGGACATGGTCTTGTACGTCAGGCACAGATCACCTCTGAGTAGGCGGTATGCAACTGAATAGAGCTGGAGTTTTTTCAGTCGGGCAGCATATGACATATGTTTAAGACCCTTTATCCTCTTGGTGAGGAACTTTTGGGGTCTTTCCAACTGCTGCAGGTGTCGGGTAAGATACATCCCAAATGGGGCATTGTACTCAATCATTGGCCTGATAAGAGAAGAGTACAGGGGCACAATGACCACTCTTGATCTAGATGTGAAACCCTTCATGATAAGGTGGGCAATATAGAAGGTCTTCCTAACCACTTTGGCAATGTGAGTGTCAAATGAAAGGTTACTGTCAACCTGGGTCCCTAGGTCCCTGATTACCTCTTCCGTACTTAATGGATTACCACCTATGTGGTAATTTGTGGGTACCTTGTTTTTCCCAAAGGGTATGACTATACATTTTTTGGCATTCAGCTTAAGGCCATGGCTCTGGCACCAATTATCCATTTCTATGAGGCCTCTCTGAAGGATGTTTGTGTCCGCTGGAGTATCAATTATGGCACCCAGTTTGCAGTCATCTGCGAACTTTGTCAGCCAAAATGCTCCTATGTTTGCCTGTACCTCGGAAAAATAAATGCCGAACAAGAGGGGTCCCAGGACTGAGCCCTGTGGGACACCGCTTGTGACTGGCTTAGAGTCTGACATAGCTCCAGCAACTCTGACCCTGTGGGTTCTGTCCTTGAGCCAGTTTGCAACCCATCTTGTGACATATGGGTTTACATTTAAGCTGGTGAGTTTGTCTATGATGCCCGAGTGGGGTATTGTGTCAAAAGCTTTTGCAAGGTCAAGGTAGGCTGTGTGAACTGCCTTACCCTCATCAATGGCCTTAGTGACTGTTTCAAAAAAGTCGACCAAGTTCAAAAGGCAGGATCTGCCCTTGACAAAGCCAAATTGGGTAGGATCCAATGTCTGTAGGTCCCCAATGTCTTTGTTTATGAGTTCCATAATGATCCTCTCCATAGCTTTGCAGATCAGGCTCGTCAAGCTTATGGGCGGTAATTTCAGGGTCCGTAGAAGCACCGCCTTTGTGAAGTGGGACCACTGTTGCCATACGCCACTTTTGGCACGTATCCTGTAGTAAGGCTAAGATTAAACAGCAGCCTTATGTGTGGGTTTAGTTCCTCTTGAGTTCATGTAGCACACAGCCCGGGACACCGTCCGGTCCCATTGATGCTGTGTTTTTAGCTTTAGAGAGGCGGCTCTCACCTGGGCATCTGAGATGTTAGGGAGGCTACACTCTGCTGGGATAGTTATTTCTCCTTTGGGGAGGGAGGAGAAATTTGCACTGAACCTGTCTGCCAGAATGTTGGCAATGTCAGTGGGTTCAGTGTATTTTGTGTCATTTTGGACTAACTCTGAGCATATCTGGGAGTTTCCACCCAGGTTTCTAACATAGCTAAAGAAGGCCTTGTGATTGTCTTTTGTGTCTTTTGAGATTTTTCTCTCAAAGTTGGCCTTGGATGATTTTATGAGTGATCGTAGTTTTTTGCTAGTACTGATCAGAGATGCCTTCCCTTTTAGGGATTTTGCTCTGTCATGTAGTAGCTTCCTCCTCCTGTTGTAAAGTTTGTTTATGGCTGGGGTCCACCAGACCAGGCGCCTGCCTTTGGGGAAATGGGTCTTGGTTTTATTTGGGATTGCATGATCCATGCATTCTTGAAGGTGCCCGTAGAAGGCATTTGCAAAGGATTCAGCAGTGTGGGATGTGGTTTCCACTGGCCCAGGAGCCTTGAAGGATACCACTTCAGTCTTAAGAAGTGTGAAGTTGGTTTTTGAGAAGTTCTTCACTGTGGTCTTTTGTGCAGGGGGTGGGGGTGGGATGTGGATTTCCAGTGAGATTAATTTATGGTCTGATCTTACCAAAGAGGGATATACTTCCGGTGTGGAGCATTTTGTCCCCATGTTTGTGATGATCAGGTCTAGTATATTGTCTCCTCTTGTGGGAATGGTGACTAGTTGTTCCATTGCATTTGAGTTTATGAATTCTAGGAACCTTTGGGCTAGGGTGTTGGGGCTTGAGTAATGTCCCCAGTCTATGTTTGGGTAGTTGAAGTCTCCCAATATGATGGTATTTGGAGAGACATTCATACTCTCCAGTGTCTTCAGGAAGGCTGTGTGGGGTTCCTGAGTTTGAGAGGGTGGTCTGTAGCATGCTACAAACTGTAAGGCAGTTTTGCCTATGGTTAGTTGCACCTGGATGGTCTCCGATGCTTCGTGCGTTGCCACTAACCTGGAGGTGTGGGTATCTTTGATGAATATGGATACTCCCCCTCCTTTTGTGGTTCGGTCCAAGTTTTGGGGCAGGAAAGCATGATAGGAGGTAAAACCTGATAGTGCTGGGGTGCTCTCAGGAGCCTTGAACCAGGTTTCAGTCACTGCACAGACATCGATGTTCTCCATACTGAGGAGGGCTTGAAGAACGTGCATCTTGAGGTTTAGACTTCTGGCATTGAGCAGCATTACCCTTAGTTTTTTTCCACTTGTGTTTTCTAGGGAGGTAGGTTTGTCATTTGAGCCTTGCCTAAAAAGGCACTATAGGGGTGGCAAGAGCCTTGGCCCATATCCGGAAGCTCAGGGTTGACAGGTGCAAGCCATCCCTTGCGAAGCAGCATGGCTTGTCAAGCATGTCATCCCAAGCAGACAGACATTGGATCCCCTTAGAATGACACCAGTAATTAAGCCAATTGTTAAAACTGATCATTTTGTCTTTGTACTGTGGCATCATTCTTGGTGAGGGTAAGATGCTGCTCAGGGTCAGGGTCATACCGGCCTGGGCTACATAATCAGAGAGCTCCTCTATGTCTCTTTTCATGTAGTCCAGGGAGATACGTCTCAGGTCGTTCACACCGGCATGTACAATGACTGAGTCATATTTGTACTTGCTGTGGAGTGACCTGAGTGCTTGTGTTATGTGGCGGATTCTAGCTCCCGACAGGCAGCTTACTGTGACCTTTTCCTTGTTCAGTCTGGTGAGTGGGACATCAGTGTGTCTGACTATGGAGTCACCTATTACAAGTGTGTCTGTCATGTTGTTTGGCCTTAAGGGCTGTGACTGTTTAGCACACTGACTTTGTGAACTATGTGTTGCATGTGCTATGTCTTGAGGTGGCGGTTGCTTGGGTGTCTGCTTTGGAGGCCTCTGTTGTTTTGGTAGATTTTTAATCAGCGCCTCCGAGTATGTTTTTGTGTGTTTATGTGTTTGGTTTGCAGTTGTGATAGTTCTATGTGAGACTGGGTTTGTGGTGTGCGTGGTTACCTTCTCCTCCTGACTGGTCTTGCCAGTACTGAATTGAGAGAGCTCAGCCTCCAGTCTGGCTATATAATTGCATCTCTCGCATATATTTGTATTTGTTGGGAGGATGAGAGGGTTGTCTGTGTACATGAGGCAATTGTAACATTGCCTCAAGATTCCCAGATTCACCAGCTGAACAGGAGAGGACGTAAGCAACTGACCCTTCGACATGCTAGAAATAGTGAAAAAGATTGCTGTGTAACTGAGTCAGAAAGGACCTATAGGGAAAATGGGTACTTAAGGGAATTTAGGTGAATGAAGTACTTTCTTTTGTTTAAGAGTGCTTTACCTGTATAAAAAATGCTTTAGGAGCAAGTGCTGAGCTTTTCAGATAGAGTATAGGCTGTTTAGATTGCAAGTAGAACAGTTCTAAGGGAAAAATTGAAGAGCAGACTTTACGGAGCCAGAAATAGTTTAAACCTGATTAACCGGCGCTGCCCTATGCTGCTCTATGAGCAACTTTGCGCTAATTTGCGCTAAAACGCGCTAAAGTGCGCAAAAGCGGGCTTTATAGCAGGGGGTTGAAAAGAGCCAGGAATTGACCCAAAATGGCCAATAAACTACAAGTTGCTGGGCTGGAACCAATCCTCTAGGGACAAATAGGTTGCTCAGTGCTCCCCACTCCCACTGGTGAACAAAGAAGCTTCCTCTTATCCAAATAAGGATATGGATAGCACAGGAACTAAGACAAAGCGCAGAGATCAGCAAAATCTGAAGACTGGACTATTCTAGTTCAGAAAAGCGGGAAAACAAGGATATTTTTTTTTTTTTTTTTTTTTTACAGAAAAAGGAGAAAAAGATACAGTAACAAACAGTAAATGCTATAAAACGGCTAGCGCACTTGAGTGTGTTAGCCTAACAATTAAATTAAACAAAAAATAACTTTTTAAAGTGCTAACAGTATAAATTCAACACAAGTACAGTAAGAACAATATGCAGAGCTGTTTTTTAAGCAAAATGCAGTCGAGATGCAGTAATTTAAGCGAAAGCCAGAAAAAATAATTATAAATCCAGGAAAGTCACTCTTTCACTCTCTGCTGCTTGTAGAACTCTGCAGGACACCACGAGGAGCTGTGCTGAGTCTTTTACAAGTGAAAAAGCACGCAAAATCGGGCTTTATAGCAGGGAGTTGAAAAGAGCCAGGAATTGACCCAAAATGGCCAATAAACTACAAGTTGCTGGGCTGGAACCAATCCTCTAGGGATAAATAGGTTGCTCAGTGCTCCCCACTCCCACTGGTGAACAAAGAAGCTTCCTCTTATCCAAATAAGGATATGGATAGCACAGGAACTAAGACAAAGCCCAGAGATCAGCAAAATCTGAAGACTGGACTATTCTAGTTCAGAAAAGCAGGAAAACAAGGATATTTTTTTGCTTTTTCTTTTTTACAGAGAAAGGAGAAAAAGATACAGTAACAAACAGTAAATGCTATAAAATGGCTAGCGCACTTGAGTGTGTTAACCTAACAATTAAATTAAACAAAAAATAACTTTTTAAAGTGCTAACAGTATAAATTCAACAGAAGTACAGTAAGAACAATATGCAGAGCTGTTTTTTAAGCGAAATGCAGTCGAGATGCAGTAATTTAAGCGAAAGCCAGAAAAAATACTTATAAATCCAGGAAAGTCACTCTTTCACTCTCTGCTGCTTGTAGAACTCTGCAGGACACCACGAGGAGCTGTGCGATCTCGGAGTTAGTATATTTAAGTAGGGGTGGTGCAGGGGGGCTTGCCCCCTGCAAAAATCATTTTTAAAGTTTTTTTTTTTTTTTTTCCATTTCGGAGAATCAGCTTTTGAGAAAGTGCACTTTCGATGTAGTGCACTTTCGCTTAAGTGGGTTTCTACTTTTTTTGTTCGAGATTTTGAAATTTTGATCAAGAAAAGTAGATCCATATATATATATATATATATATATATATATATATATATATAGATATATAGACGGCACATATATATATATATATATATATATATACACACACACACACACACACACACACACACACACACACACACACACACACACATATATATATTCACACATATGCACACACACACACGTATATATATATATATATATATATATATATATATATATATATATATATACGTGTGTGTGTGTGTGTGTGTGTGTGTATATCTATATATATTTACTACACCGACACGCCACAAAGCCGACACCCAAAACACCGAGACCAAAAGACCGAAAACACACAATACCGACAACTCACAAAACCGAACACCATAACACCGACACACAAAACGTAAACTACACATTACACACAACTATATATGCACTAACCTTAACCCAAACCCTAACCCTAAGGTCCGACACTACTGCACACTTAGCCTACCAGCACCCTAACCCTAACTCACTTAACCCACCCCTAAACCTAAAGTCCGTCACTATCGCACACTTACCCTACCTGCACCTTAACCCTAACTCACTTAACCCACCCTTAAACATAAAGTCCGTCACTATCGCACACTCACCCTACCCGCACCCTAACCCTAAATCACTTAACCCGCCCCTAAAACTACAGTCTGTAACTATCACACACTTACCTTACCCGCACCCTAACCATAAGTCCGACACTACCGCACACTCACCTTTCCTGCACCCTAACTCTAAATCCCTCACTATCGCACACTTACCTGTCTGCTCCCTAACCCTAAATCTTACACTATTGCACATTTAACAAGTCGTGCTCACACGTTGCCCATGTCGGTATTTCGGCTGTCGGGATTTCACCTCGTCGATCATCTGCGTCGTTGGTCTTTTGGTCTCGGTGTTTTGGGTGTCAGTGTAGTGAAGGGGACCCATATATATATATATATATATATATATATATATATATATATATATATATATATATACGGGTTCCCTTTTTAATTTAGAAATACTGAACTCTCGAATTTCAGTATTTTGAAATTAAAATACCGAAGTCTTGAAATACCGGTAAACCAGAAGCGTGAAATTCAAAATCCAGAAGTACGGAGATTTTGAATTAGTGCTTCCGGTGTTTTGGTGTGTGAATGATAAGATGTGAGTTTGGGTATGTATGTGTATGTCTGTTGGTTAGGGGCTTTAGTGTCTGTCAGTGTGTGTTTTGACTGTGATGTGTGTGTGCGAGGGTGTATATAATGTGTGGGAGTGAGTTGCTTGTGTGTATCTCATTGTGCGATCTCGGAGTTAGTATATATAAGTGGGGGGGCGCAGCCCCCCACATGGGGGTGCAGGGGGGCTTGCCCCCCTGCTTATCTGTAGTATAGGATATTATATTTGAGTTAGGGGGGAAGTGGTGTGCATGTGTTGGTGTGTGCTGTATCTGTAGTGTAGCATCGGGAGTTTGAATTTCACAGTTTTAGGGTTTCGGTGTTTGGTGACTTCGTCTATGTAATTTCAAAATACTGAAATTCGGGATATGTGGATATATATGGATGGCACAGTAGAGGAGCAGTTGTTTCTCCCCGGGCCTCCGCTGAAAATTGGCTTAGTTCCAAGTTGGACTTTCCCGGTAAACAAATGTTAAATGTGTGTGTATATATATATATATATATATATATATATATATATAGATTTTTTTAATTTATTATTTATTACATTTGTTTACCAGAAAAGTCCACTGGGCCTAAAAGACCCCATTTTCAGTGGAGGCCCGGAGAGAAAACTCTGACAAGAACATAGATACAGAATAAAATTAAACATTAATTGGTACAGAAGTAGAAACAGTGTTACACATAGTGATTACAGTAATATATACAGAATATATACATAAAAGCAAGAATTTAGTTGGTTTGATTACAGTAATATATACAGAATATATACATAGAAGAAGGAATCTAGTTGGCATGATTACAGTAATATATACAGAATATATACATAGAAGCAGAAATTTAGTTGGTTGCCAGATGAATTCAATCAGAGAGGTAATAGAGACATATTAATCAGCATTATTGTAAAAAGTAAAAAGGCATGGACATCAGGTGTTTCAGCTAATTGGTGATTCTGAATGCCCATGACTTCTTTCGTCGTTTTAATGGAAAATTTCAGGCCAATAAAGCCAAACCCCACTAGCTGTGGATATGCATATTTCGGCCTTGATGTTCATAAGGGTCATTTGCATATATCCCATGTGCCTCTGATACAAGAGGTTTGGGAGGTCACTCAGTGGAAGTTCTAGCTTTGCTGGCATTTTCATTTTGTTTTTACTAACGGGAATATTTACAAGATACACAAATCGCAGCATAAACTAAATTTCTTGTGTTACAGTCAAAATGATGTGCAAAGGACACTTTTAAATTAATGTGTTGGAAAATGTAAAAAGTCCCCATGTAGATATACTAACAACATGCAGATTTCCCACAAGTGAACATACCTGCAGGAGTTGTAACATTTATGATTCTCTCTGTAGTAAATGCAGAGTCCCTGTTTTCAAAGGCATGTCTTAATGTCTTTGATCTTTTATAAGAGAAATGCGGAGCATTTCCCAGGATACTAGTCAGGTCGTCATAACTGTTAATAATGTTCCAGTTATTTGAGACAATGTCACTAATGCTACACATATCTCTGCTGATAGGAATGGGAAAGCTCAGAGTTCTGTCTTTTTCAGCTGGGGTATTATGCTGTTTGGGGGTAAAACCACATTTAAGGATGGGTTGGAATTTATTGTATCTGTCATTCATAACTTCCATAGCAGTTCTGTAAACCATGTTCTCAGGGTAATGTTTCTGTATAGATTGCATAAAAAGTCCGCTTTTGTTTTGAAAAGTAAGTCATCACTAACCAGCCTGGATAATTTGATAAATTGTCCTTTCAGTACATTAATTTTCATATAAAATGGGTGTTGGGCAGCAAAGTCAAAAAATTTTTTTCTATAAGTATCTTTTCTGAAAATCTTAGACACAAAACAGTTCTTAGTGTAATCAATAGAAACTGCAGTATCAAGAAATGAAACAGAAGCTCCACAACCAGATTTAACAAATTGCAAAAAAGCAATGCTATCATTCATAGCAGTTAAGAAAATATCTAGTTGTGACATGGTCCCTGTCCACGCAAAAAAAAATGTCATCAATGTAACAGTGATATAACTGAGTGTACTTAAACCTGGCAAGTATATCAAAGTTTCCATTTCCCAAGCTGTATAACAATACAGGCTGCTTTTTTTGTATTAATTTGGTTTTCTCCTTTGCATAAATATTGTATAATATCAGACCTATCTTTCTTTCCCATGACCATATTTCTTTTTTTATACCTTTCAAAAATCTCTACATTTTGTTCTTTATATTTTCACACTTCCTCAGTCTCTTCTTTTTCCAAATGGCCCGAGGTGTCTTGATGTAATGTTTTTCATGAATCTGTTGTATTAATGAACACAAATTTGCATTTGAAGCTTTTGCCAGTTTTTATTGTGCAAGTATTTTTCTTTCCTCTAATTTCTCTCTTAATCTTTTTGGATATCTTCTGTACGGAAATTATGGGCTTCTTGCATAACAGTAACAATACATAATTCCTTTTTTATATTTGATAGTCCACTCTGTCATCTTTATGGCTCTTTATTGGCCTATCAGATTTTGTGATTTTTGTGGACAACTACTTCCTTCTACAACAAGGAAGCCATCCTCCCCCTGAGCCTGGCCTAGCCCATTGTGGGAATGTTTCCATATTTTGAGGATTCTACATTGTCATTTTTTCCAGTCTTGGCACCGGTGCACCTACCAGGATTAGGCACTTTTTATCTTGGGACCTACTTATGTCCATTATATATGCTATATAAAATACAGTCTATATATCAGTGTCATCTTGGTGAGATTTTGCAAAAAACAGGGTCCACCTAATGTAGGTACTTCCCAAGACTTGAGGATGAATTCAGTTCCATCAATATTACTCTTATTTGCTTGCTGATTTTATCATCTCTCCATTTGGACTCCACTGGCCTCAGTAAGGGCCCTGGAATGCAACTAGAAAGTGTTAAAAGAACCAGGATATGGGTAATCCTATAAGGAGGGGAAGACTCTACAGACCCTGCGGAAATGAGGCAGTTGCTACCAGTTATCAGATAAGCCACAGTCGGAATGGAGGAGCAGACTAAAATAATAAATGAACCTTTAGAAAAAACATTTCCACAAGGTGTTCTTTTAGCTTTAAAGAGAACAACAACAACTAATGTTTTGATAATAAGAAACATAAGGGACTTCAGGAGAAAGAAAAAGCAGTTAGGAGTCAACACAGACTGCAGAATTAAGACATGATATGCTAAAGTAAAGAGAGTGGTTTATGGTCAGAAGATCTGCTGAAAATTCTAAAATGAAGGAAATAACTAATAGCTATACTGAGTACAGACAGGAGCTAACTTTTCTGGGAAAGAATGGGAAAAGAAACTCATGCCCATGTGCTAGTAAGGAAACAGTCAGGACTGTCTACCTCACAAGAAACTATTAGAGTGGTATTACCCTTGCTAGCTAACCTTCTGGTGAGATCTGAACTCTCTGTAGACCCATTGAGAGCATGATACCTCAAACAAATTGAGCATAACCAGGATGATAGTAGAGGAATCTTCCACAAGTAATCCTGCATCCTATCCCTGGTTTGGGCTATAGAATGATTTGATATGTAGAGTAACTAAAGAACAGGAGGAAGAGTTACATCAGCTCTGGTACTCAAATGCTTCAAGAACTTGGTCAGAAACCTGGCACACAGTCAGTACTAGGTTGCCAACATATCCTGGTAATTCTAGGACTATGTCACTAAATACCCTGAAAAAAAACAATCCAAGAGACCAATGGAAGAGCAATAATGACAGATATAGACATACTCTTCTCTAGGGTAGGGATACCAAAGGAAATATTTACTGATCAAGGGACCTCATTTATGTCAAAACTTATGTTCTGTTTGAGCCAATGTTTAAACTAAAATAACTTAGACCATCAGTATGTCAACCCCAGACTGATAACTCAGTGGAGCTTTGCAAAATGACTTTAAAATCCATTTGGGAAATGCCATTGAAAAGAATAGGAATAACTGGGACCAACCTCTTCCTTATCTCCAGTTTGCTATCTAAGCTGTACCTCAAGGCATCAATGGGGATTAGCCTTTCTGAACTTCTGTATTGCAAACAGGGTTATAGAAGATTCCTAAAGTGGCATGGGAAGAGAAAAAGATCCCGTGTAATATTATACTTAGGCATTATACTACCATCAATGACAGACTAACAACTGTCATGTCCATAGCACAAGAGCATATGGAAAGTGAACAACATTCACAAAAAGGGAATTTATAACAGAAATACTGGCAACAGAGAGAACCACCACTTGACTGGGGACCAGGTATTATCTTGCTTGCCTGTCAAAAAAAGAAGTTATATCTTACCATAATGTTCCATCTGTGTTGTTGATCTTCTTCCATTCATCACTGATGGGTTCAGTTCCGAACCCCTCGGAACCATGTCGGCCTAATACCAAGCTCGCGTACACCAAAAACGCTCGAGCTAAGTTGCTACCCACAATGCCCTTCTCCCTGTTACCTCAGATCGAGTTTGCATAAGACATATAGAGGTAAAGCAGTGGGCATTTCTGCACAAAAACCCTGACACACCACAAGGAACCATGAGATCCACCAGGAGCCTTTGGTGGGGGACAGAGGGTGGGATGTGATGAATGGAAGAAGTTCAACAACACAGATGGAATGTTATGGTAAGACATAACTTCTTTATCTGACGTTGTTAATCTTCTTTCCATTCATCACTGATGGGACAAAATTCCAAGCTACCTGAGAAACCTGGGTGGCCCTTATAGAAGAACATTCCTGAGCACCATTGAGCCAAAGGCCACTCTTCCCCTGGAGACCATATCCAACTTGTAATGTTTGATGAAAGTGTGTGGTTTAGTCCAAATGGCTGCTGCGCAAATGTCCATAGAGGCTCTGGAGTGAAAAGCTACAGAGGTTGCTATAGCTCTAGTTGAATGTGCTTTGATATTGTGAGGTCTAGGTTCGTTTGTACATGAGTATGAAAAGGAAATACAATCTCTGAGCCATTTTGATAAAGTGACTTTTGACACAGCATATCCCATCCTTGGGCCAGAGAAGGAAATAAAATGTTGGTCTGTCTTGCGTATAGATTTAGTCCTGTCTAGGTAAAACCGTTGTTGCCTATGCACATCCAGGGAGTTTAGCCAGTATTCTCCTTTACTGAAATAGTTCAGGAAAAACACTGGAAGCTCGATGGATTGGTTCACAGAAAAATCAGAAACCACTTTGGGGAGAAAGGATGGATTAGTATGTAGAGATACTCTGTCTTTATGAAATATCAGGTATGGTCTCTTGATGCAGAAGCCCTGTAATTCTGAGATCCATCTAGCTGAAGTGACAGCTACCAAAAAGAGAGATTTCCATGAGTGAAATCTGAGATCACATTTAGCAGCAGGCTCAAAAGGGGGTTGAGAGAGAGACTGTAGTACTAGAGAGAGTTCCACGTCTCTAAGGGATGTCTAATTGGAGGTCTGCTGTGAAACACTCCTTTGAGAAAGGTTTTGCACAGGTGAATAGACATCATTGGGATGCCCTGTACTCCATTATGAAAATTGGAAATTGCTGCTAAATGGACTCGTATGGTGGAGGTTGATGCTCCGTTTTCAAAGAACTCAGAAAGGTATTGAAGGATGACAGAGACCGGGGCTGAGAAGGGCTCTAGCATCCTTTCTTTAGACCAAAGAGAAAACCTTTTCCATTTGTCTCTGTAAAGTTTTCTGGTGGATGGTTTATGGGAGACCAGCATGATATTATGAACAGGTGAGGAAAGGACTTTCTGCCTGGTGATTAACAGAAGTGGAGAAACCAAGCCGTCAGCTTGAGAGTGAACAGATTCGGGTGAGTCAATCCTTGGGGGTGAGAAATTAAGATTGGACGAGTGTCCAGGATCCATGGAGGCTGTAACAGATGAGGCCGGAGGAAGGGCAAACACACTTGACAAGGCCAGAATGGGGCAATGAGGATGAAGAACCACAAAATCCACAGCCAGGAAACCAAAACCAGTGAAGATAGTTAATCCTTTATTTGGATAGCCACAACCAACATAAAACAAGCGCTTTCGCTCGGTTAATACCAAGCTTTTTCAAGTTAACAATGTAATGCAGTTAGCTTGAATATATAAGAAACATAAAACCACGTGTTTAATTGGCATAATTAACTTAATTAAGCTAAATGTGATGGAACTTTCTTGTTCAAAATCGCTAAACGACATGTTCATGCCGATAAATGTTAAAAATGCAAAATATATATTATTAAAAATGTATATTAAATAGGTACATTTAAATATATGCATAATATTAGTTTCAGTAATACATATAAAAATATCAACAAATCAGAGGAGCAGTCCTATTCATAAAAATCCAAATGAGTTATAAACAAGAATTAAAACTATTAAAAATGTACCAGTTAAAAAATGTTTTTAGTTTGTGAATATCTAAATGTTTGAAGTTAAATGCCTCATGTAAATAGATAAAAAAAAATAATAATAATAATGATGATATTCACTAAAAACATTATAAAAAATATTATACAAAATACAATAGTGCAGGTCACATTGTGAAAAACGAATCCACCAAAATAAACCCGTATACAATTTGGTACAACCGCTTTACAGTCTAATATAAATCCAACCAAAAAAGTTTCTATAACCGGGCCATCCTCAACTTAAGGACACTGTTGATATTTATATTATCATTAAGGCCAGGTGATTTGTTCACGTGGGTTTCCTCCGGGTACTCCGGTTTCCTCCCACATTCCAAAGACATGCATCTGGAGCATTTCTCCCCGGGCCTCCGCTGAAAACAGGCTCTGTGAAACCTAGTCGGACATTCCCGGTCAACAAATGTTAAATAAATAAATAAATTAAATAAATTTACCAGCGTCCAGCTTCAGCTGCCATAGGAGTTCTATGTACTCTAAAGTGGTCTCCCAATCACCTCCTCTGAAATCTGGTGCCACTTGTTCTAGCACCATAAACTTAAGCTCCATTTTAGGGCAAGAAGGAAGATGTTTGTAAAAGGCATTAGTTTCCCTTTCCTTGGAGATATCATAAAGGTGTTCATATATTCTCTTTCTAAGGGGTCTCTCAGTTTTTCCTACGTAAAAACTGAAACAGGATATACATATCCCTAAATAAACTACCCCTTTTGTTGCACAATTAGAGTAACAAGTAGAATTGAAAAGGAATTTTCTCGATGGAATATAAATGGTCGCGTCATTGATAATGACATTACACTGTTTGCAGGCACCACATTTAAAAGTGCCTCGCTTAGAATTACCTAGTGCTGATCTTGGAATATTCCTCCTTTCAAATAATTCTTTAAGGTTGACATCTCTCTTCCTTACAAAATTAGGGTGTGGTTGTACCAATTTATTTAACTCATCATGTAGAGTAAGAACTGGCCAGTGTTTCCATACCACATTCTCAATGTCGAAGGAACAGAGGGAATACGTGTAGATAAAGCGACTGTGCTGTTCCACTTGTTCCTCAGTTGTATCCTCGGATACTTGTGGAAATCCAATACCTAACAGGGGGGATATCTATCGTCCCTGTTTGCTATGATTTCCTGGGCCAAAACAGTCACTAGGGAATTGGGGTAGCCCCTTTCAAAAAATCCATTTCATCTAAAAAATCAATAAGGGTGCTACACATCCTAGAGGCCCGGATAAATTGCCCCTTGATAATACCTTTCTTTTGGTAAAAAGGATGTCCACTCTCAAAATGTAAGTACGAAATGGAAAAGGTTGGTTTCCTGAAAAGCTTAGATTGAAAAGTGTGGTTGGAGTTGTCCTTAAAAAGAGTTACATCCAGATGGGGTAACTCGCTTTCACTAACATTATAAGTGAAAGATAGAAAGGAAGTGGTGGAATTAAGGTAATTGAAAAAAATCCAAAAACTGGTTCAGGGTCCCATTCCATAGGATACAGATATCATCCAGGTATCTCTTATAATGTGTGATGAAATGAACCCAACTGGTTGAGAAAATGAACTTTTGTTCCCATCTATGTAGTACCACATTTGCATATAATGAGGCACAGGAGGCACCCATGGCTATTCCCTTCTTTTGTCTGTAAAGTTCTCCGTTAAAGTAAATGAAATTGTTCTCTAACACAATTTCCATAAACTCTACTACCAAACTGGTAACCCTATTCCCTAAATGGGCCTCAGCTACCAGTACTTCGTTGAACCATTCCAAACCAGTGGAGTGGGGAATGCTGGAGAACAACTCCACTATATCTATAGTGATCATTAACAGTTCAGGCTGAAAAAATAGGGGTTGGATGCCCTTGAGGAAGTCCCAGGAATCTTTACAAATGTTCCCCAAAGAGGAAACAAATTTCTTTGTTACATAATCAATGAATTTGCCCAATGGCTCCGTTATACTACCCACTCCAGAAACAATAGGTCTGAACTTCAGTGGATCCAACCCTTTATGTATCTTTGGGATCCCAAAAATTACAGGAGTCTTTGGTTTATTAATATACAGGAAGTTAAATAATTTTTCATTGATTGCACCTTGCAATAAATGGTCAGTTAGCATAAACTTAATTTTGGACATAGCAAGATTGACCTCATTCCTGGAAACTATCTCATATTGTTCTGTGTCCTGCAACATTCCATAAAGGTAGGTGTCATAATCAGAATTATACATAAGAACCACTCCACCACCTTTATCAGGTTTCATGACCCTAATGTTTTCCTCCTCAAGGTATTTGACCAACCGAGCCGCCTCTACTTTCAAATTGATAGGTGATGAAGGTGTACCCTGTGAGTATAAAATCCTAAGATCCATCTCAACCAACTCTTCAAATACTCTAATGGAAAGGTGTGTAGGTGGATTGAATGTGCTAGCTCTAGAAAGTTCATTACTTACAAATGGTTGCCCTTTAAAATGAACTGTGAGATTTAGATGTCTTACAAAAAGTTTCAAATCTACAAGGGCATCAGCTATATTAAAAGAACGCAAAGGAACAAACTGGAAACCCCGTATGAATAGCCCAAATATATGGTGATTCACCTCCATGTCTGTGTAGTTGTAAATAACAAAGTTGTACTTTTTAATAATGGAATAATTGTCACCACTCACATAGTAAAAATCATCTAACTTACTTCTGTCAACCAAAGTGTTATCTCTTATTTGTATCTGTTGTTCAATCCCTGCTGGTAGTGCCTCAGTCCCCTTCCCCCTGCTCTGTCAGGGGGTTGATGAAAATCCTGAAAGGAATTTTTTCTTCCTTTTTCGGCTAATTTCTCACTCCTACGGAGTGGTTGGGCAGGAAAACTAGGGTGATTATCAAATATACCAGCTTGATAGTTCATTTCTTGGACCTGTTTGTTGATCCTACGTGCCTTACCAGGGAGCGGGTACGCTGTACCCTCCCTGTATTCATTTAAATCCCTTTCCAGTTTGTGCACCTTACGATTAAGAATCTTTACACAAAACTGATCTACTTCTTTAAAAACATTATCATAATTGATTTTAACAGTTAAAAAATTACTGTCATTAACCAAAGAATTATTCATTACATTAAGCTCTTTCAGCAGAGTATCGGCTTTCGCCTCATACTCAGCTATCATAACATTCAAAACTTCTAGTCCAGCTCTATTAAATATTTCACAAAGTTTGTTATAATAAGTAGTGCCCGGCTGTACATTATTCGGGAACTTATAACAGCGCAAACCCTTCGGTACACGCTTCACAGACACACACTCTCTGAGATAGTTAATCTCCAACTGCTTGCTTTTATAAGCCTAAAGCTTGTCTCTCAGGGTATTAAAGTCACTTTCAATGTTATTAAAAACATTAGGAGCTAAAGTACCTTGGTTGAATGAAAATTGGCGCCCAGTCCAAACATTAAAATTAAAATTAAAAGCCTTGGGCTGCAAATCCAATATGTCCATCTGCTGTCTTTGCGTGTTTGCTGTTTGCTCGTGGTTAGGAGCCCTAGCAGATGTTGCGTTACCCGGAATCTCAAAAGGTGTAACCGAACTTGTTCCTGATGTAGTGTTAGGTATACGCTTCTTTCTTAGCTCTAAGCCATGCTGCTGGTTGCCAGGCAACACAGGATATGAACTGTCTTGCATTGCGTTTAAAGTGTTAGTAAGCTGGGTAAGCATAGTTAAAACCTGGTTAAACTCCGAACGAGTAACTGGACTGTCTTCACAGTCATTCCTCAAAAGCAGAGGAGAGTCAGCAAAATCAACCAGTTCGGCTTCCTCGGCCATAAGAACACGTAACAATGAAATCCAAAAAGTTGAACCAGACCAAGAACCACAAAATCCACAGCCAGGAAACCAAAACCAGCGAAGATAGTTAATCCTTTATTTGGATAGCCACAACCAACATAAAACAAGCGCTTTTGCTCAGTTAATGCCGAGCTTTTTCAAGTTAACAATGTAATGCAGTTAGCTTGAATATATAAGAAACATAAAACGATGTGTTTGAGTAAATTGGCATAATTAACTTCATTAAGCTAAATGTGATGGAACTTTCTTGTTCAAAATCGCTAAACGACATGTTCATGCCGATAAATGTTAAAAATGCAAAATATATATTATTAAAAATGTATATTAAATAGGTACATTTAAATATATGCATAATATTAGTTTCAGTAATACATATAAAAATATCAACAAATCAGAGGAGCAGTCCTATTCATAAAAATCCAAATGAGTTATAAACAAGAATTAAAACTGTTAAAAATGTACCAGTTTAAAAATTTTTTTAGTTTGTGAATATCTAAATGTTTGAAGTTAAATGCCTCATGTAAATAGATAAAAAAATATAGTGAATATCACCATTATTATTATATTTTTTTAAGACTTTGAAATTTTTATAATTCATACTGTCTAAAATGTACAAACTATTATTTTAATTTGAATTTTACTCTTATAACTTTTGATCATTATAATATATTTACTATATATATGTATACTAATATTAACTGAGGCTTTAATATATATTTTGCATTTTATATAATATATGCATATTATGTTTCAGTGTTTTATTATTACAGCATTGTCATAAAACATTCCATTTAATACTAAATATTTGCAATTGTTGCGAATTTGTATGAGTTATGCATCAATTACATTGTATTAAACTGTTTTAGACGTGTTGTCAGCGCGTTTTAGCATTGCGCTAGTTTGTTGCTGGTTTGTTTGTTGTTGGTTGTGATATCTTCTTAACCGGTTTCGCTAATTTTGGTTTTGCTGGTTCAGTCTGTGTGGTTCTTGGTCTGTTCATGGATGATGACCTTGCATCTCTTTCTTTGTGGCTTTCTTTAGGAATAGAGTAGGGGGGTGGGTGGGGAGAGAGGGAGGGGGGGGCCTGTGGTCAGAGTATCAGTCAGAGCATCCGGGGACACTCTGGGAAAGAGGGGCAAAGTAGCTGCTGCATTTTGTTCGAAAGGGAGGAGAATAGGTCACACACAGGGCTGCTGGCCCCACTGAAAATTTCTGCCATCACTTTGGGGTTGAGAGACCACTCATGTGGAAGGAGAATGCATCTGCTCAACCTGTCTGCAGTCATGCTGGAACTCCTTGGGATGTGTGTTGCTATAAGAAAGCAGTCAGAAGCTATTGCCGAGTGCCAAATTCTCATGGCCTCTTGACATAAGGGGTAAGATTTGGTTCCTCCTTGCTTGTCGATGTACTAGAGTATTGACATATTGTCTGACTGAATTGCAATTGTTCCAGGGGGAAGAAGCGGATGTAATGCCGGCAATGCTAATAGCACCGCTCTTAACTCCAGAACACTGACATACAGGTTGGCCTCTAAGCTCAACCACATGCCTTGGACTCTTTCCCTGAAGATGGCCCCCCTACCCTATCAGGGAAGCGTCCGTGGTCATAGTGGCATTGGGTTGAGAGGTCTGAAAGGGGTGACACCAAAGTTTTGCATCTGGCCTCATCCACCAGAGCAGAGGAGATCTTGCTTGAAAGAGTTGGTTATGAGCACCTGTGAGTTTAGGGGATGATGATTTGGAAACCACTGGGACAATAGAAGCCATTGAACAGTCTCATGTGTAACCTTGCCAGAGGAACTATTGGAATGGCTGCAGCCATGAACCCCAGAGCCTGGAGAACTTCCCTTGCTGATACCTTTTTTTGACAGAGTATCACACACACTTGCGATCTTAACCTCTGAAGTCTGTGAGCCGGCAGAGATACCAGGCAGGATCGGGTATCAAAAATTACCCCTATAAATTCCAGCTGTTGGGTAGGTTCTAAGTTGGATTTCTCCCAGTGTACAGTGATGCCTAGGGACTCCGCTAGTGAAAGGGTGTATTGGAGGGCCATAGCCAGAAGATGCTTGGTGGGGGCGGAGAGGAGCCAATCATCTAAATATGGAAACACTTGTAATCCTTGAGTCCCAGATGAGCTGTCACCACTGCTAGACATTTCCTGAACACTCTGGGGGCCGTCAAGAGACTGAATGGCAGGGCTCGGAACTGGTAATGATTGGCTCCTAGCCGGAAGCGAAGGAGACCCCTGGAGCGTTTGTTCATTTTGATGTGATAAGCATCCCAGAGGTCTATCGAGCACATCCAAACATCCTCCCTTAAAAATGGGAGAATGGATTAAATAGTGACCATGTGGAACTTGGTTTGTACAACTGATTTGTTTAAATGGCTGAGATCCAGAATGGGTCTCCAGTCCCCAGTCTTTTTTGGCACTAAAAAGAATCTTGAGTAAAACCCAGATCCACATTGGTCTGGAGGGACTGGTTGGATGACTCTTTTTTGACACAGCTTTCTTATCGCTGAAGCCGCTTCTTCCCTTTGATTGGGTGGAGCATCAAGAAGGTTCTTTGTAGGTTTTGGATGGGAGGTTAGAAGGATGTAGTAGCCTCTGGAGATTATTCTCTGCACCCATCGGTCATTTGCAATAGAGCACCAGGCAGTTTGGTGCAGAGAAAACGAGCCCCGACTGCTTCCAGAGGAAAGCAATCGGGCAACACTTCAGGAGTGTTGATAAGATGGCCCATAGAAAGAATCTCTAGAGTCTTGGTTTTGGGGACCTCTTCTGCCCCTAAAGGGGCATCTTCCACCATTGGAACCCCCTCTACCTCTGGGGGAATCCTAGCCACGTGCGTAATTGAAAGGACCCTGAGATTTCTTGTGCCGGATATTCCCACTCCTCTGGTTCCTGGAAAAAGAACGTTGAGGCTTGGAAAAACGTAGGTCAATGGCAGACAGAGTCTTTCCATCTTGCTCACACCTGGCCAGCGTGTCTTTCACTTTAGACCCAAATAAGGAAGATGGTTCAATAGGAACTTTCAAAAAGGAGGACTTGAAAGAGTCCACAACGTCACAGATGCACATCCAGGTATGAAGCCTCATGACTATGCCTGCACCCGCAGCTGTAGCTGCCACTTCGGTTGCGTGGGAGAGCAGACTCATGGACGAATTGGAAATAGATTCAAGGGTGGCAAGTGGAGAGGCAACCTTGTCCCGTGCCTCGTCAGAAACTTTATCAGCGAGGGATCCAGACAGTTTGGTAATCAAATCTCTTTGGAGCCTCATGAAATGTGCCAAGTAGTTCAGGGGCCTGACAGCAAAAGTCCCCAACCTGTCCACAGTCTGGGACTCCCTGTTGGGTGGGTGAACAGCAGGACTTTTTTCTGCTAGATCCTTTTTAATGGCTGCCACCACCACCATAGTGTCAATTGGCAAACCTCTGGACAAGTGTGGATGTTCTTCCGGGGGAGGGGAAGAATCTTATCAGGTCTCCGGGGAATGGCCTCAATAGAGTTAGGGTTCTGCCAAGCACACTGCAGAAAAAGCTGGATTAACACACTGGCAGGTGCGGTCACCCAAGAGGTAAAAGGTCGGGAGCGAAAAGCCTGCAGGAACACAGACTCCTCTGAGGATGGGTTGGAGGGCTTCTAGCCGCCCCTCTGTTTTAATATTTCCGAAGGAGATATCATTCAGGGTGACCATGGAGAGCCCTCCCCATCATCGTAGTCTGTGTCTTCTGTCAAAGACTCTTCAGGAGAGTCAATATGCTTCCTCTTGCATGCCTTCTTCTGAGGAGGTTCTTCAGTGGGAATACCTGAGGAAGACTCAGAAGGATGGGTACCCCGAACTGGGGTTTCCTGAGGCTTCTACTCCAAGTGTCCCGGGGAGGTGGCTTGTGGTAGCTGTAGCTCAGGGGGAACAGGGTGAAGTTCCGATGTCAGATGAGCACTTCCTAAAGCAAGTACCCTCTTCATCACCCAAAAAGCAGGCCCCCCGAAGAGGAGTGGGAGCCCGGAACCGAGAAGGGCAACTTCGGAACCGAGATCACACCCCGCTCTGTCGGACCTGCTCCCAGGGATGGAGCCTCAAGTAGGATCAGGGCAGATGTTATCCCTGGATCCAAAGGCGGAACCAATAAAATACTCAGAACCATGCCCTGGACCAAGGACTCCACCCCCGAACCATGAGTCTGAGGAAGGGATGGTTCCATTGTAACCGAAAACCAAAGGGGTGGCCTCAAAGCCTCAATGACAGTCACTATCGGCGCCAAGGAATGGGGTTTCACAAAGGACGTTGGAGCAATGGGCTTCAGAACAGACAGGTCCGAAGGAGGAGTATACATTGGAGTCCTGGGAGAGATAGACCCAAGTCACAGAGGGGGATGAGTCTTAGGAACATTTGGTATCCCTCTGTCTGTCAACAGCTGATCCAACAGGAGCATCACATCGAGTTTGGATAGACTCCTGGTGGACGTCGTGGACACTCCTGAAGGGGAGATGGGTCGGTCCAAAAAGGGACTGTACATTTCACCCAGGAGCAGATCCAAGGAAGGGGAGTATTATGTCCATGGTGTCTGAGCTAGTGGCACCGTAGTCTCTAATTTGGAGACAGGTAGCAAAGGAATCAGTGGAGTAGTAAAAGGGCTCTGTGCCGAAGAGGTGCTCGGGGTCGATGTCATTGGTTCCAAAAAAATTGCATGGGTCAGAACCTTTTCGGTGTGGTCAAAGGCAAAGTCGGTGCTGTAGCTGTAGTTGAAGGCAAGGTTGGTGCCTTAGCTGAAGTGGAAGCCAAGGTTGGTGCCATAGTTAAAGTGGAAGGCAAGGTCGGAGCTTTAGCGGTATGTGCCGAGGGTGGCGCCGACATCGAGAATCCAGTAATGTCAATGGCTTGAGTCAGTGTAGTAATTGGAACAGAGCTCAGAAGAGTAGTGGTAGTCGGAGCCAAAGTAGCATGTCTATGCTCCGAGGAAGATTTGGGGCCTTATGTTTATGTGTCTTATTCTTCTCACCGACTGGTGAAGAGGGATCAGAATGGGGACGTTTCTTTTCCTTTATTGGAGGGGTTGAGACCTCTGACACAGAAAGGGTCTCTGAGAAAGGAGAAGCGAGAAGGCCTTTCAGAATCAATTTATTTTTCCTTTCATTCAGTGTCTGCTGACCGAAACTTTTGGCAAATTTGACAAGGGGGTTTAACAGAGAGGGGAGAAACCCCCAGACAATAAACACAGTCATCGTGAGCGCTATATGGCTATGCAGCAAACTAAATCTGAGGTAACAGGGAGAAGGGAATTGTGGGTAGCAGCTTAGCTTGTGAGTTTTTGGTGTATGTGAGCTTGGTATTAGGCTGACATGGTTCCAAACCCATCAGTGATGAATGGAAAGAAGATTAAAAACATCAGATCAAGTTTTTAGCCAAGTCACATGTAAATTAAGGGTGCAAATTACAAAGTCTTGAAAATAGGAAGGAGATGCTCTGGACAAATACACCATGTGAATGCATTAAAGCTGTGAAGTGAGGTAGAAATAGCTAAGGTGATCTTAGCTGCTGAAGTCAGAAAGCAAAATAAGGAAAAGTGGTCAATATTACAAATCCTGGTGGATGATGCATTATCCAACCTCCAGAAAAGGACAGTTGCACAAGACCTACTTACCTATAAGAGTAACTGTTCAAATTTTACACTGCTTTAGTGGCATATGGGTCCTGGCCTGCAAAAATATCTATACTGGCAGCTTTGCAGAGCTTAGAATCCCCTTCTCTTACTTTTATTTACTAAATACATTTGCTGCATATCTGTTATAGGCCTCCAACCTTTGACTCAAGATGGCCACTCCACCTATTTGGACCTCTTTGAATCTATCAAGATTTAACCATTTACCCTGATCCTGGGCAACTTTATCTATTCAACCATAGATTGGAAGAAATACTCATGCCAAAACAGAAATACCCAGAGATTTCTGGATTTTGTCAATGCAAATGCCTTGGTCCAGTTGGCCAACACCCCCACATGAGGTGAAAATATCTTGGACTTGGTATTAACCAACATGAATAACCACTGCAGCATCCCCACAGTGTCATCAGCCCTGATAAGATCTGACCACAAAGCGGTCACTTTTGAAGTCGCCATCTCCCCTAACCCCCCCCCCCCCGGTTAGGGTCAAACAAAAAAGCTTCTCCAAAGCTAATTACAACCTTCTGAGGGAAGGTATGAACAGCTTCACAACCCCCTCCCCCCTCCATTGGAGCTGGCACATATGTCAAAACCTACACCAAAGTACTATATGAACGTTTACATAGTTGCATGGAATCAGGAATACCCAACAGGATGAAATCATCCGCCTCAAGGAAGAGAAAACCTGTCTGGTGGAAATCTGCAATAAATAAACTCTATAATAAAAGGAAAAAAAATGCTGTCTAGGACCAAGAAGGAGCAGGTGCCTAACTGGAAGCAATCTCTCCTTATCCTGAACAAGCAAATAAGAGCAATAATGAAATCCGCCAAAGCAAACTTCGAGTCCAAACTGGCAACATTTACTAAAGACAATCATAAGGCCTTCTTCACATAAGTCTGCAATCTCAAGGGAAGCACCCAGATCTGCTCAGAACTGGTGGTCAAGGACACTACATATACAAATGCTGGAGATATAGCCAAATCTGATGGCAGACAGGTTCAGCAAAAACTTCACCCCTCTGTCCCCCTTCAGTAAAACAGGACATCTCAGTATCTGCCCCCTTCCCCTTATCTCTAGAGAGCAAGTCATCGTTGCCCTCCCAAAGGCAAAAAATACGGCCTCCATGGAACATCCCAGGCTGCATTCTACATGAACTGAGGCAAGAACTTGCAGCACCATTAAGCACTGTATTCAACCAAAGCCTGAGTACCGGCTTTGTCCCAGCCGAGTGGAGGAAAGCCACTGTCATCCCTTTGCACAAAGGTGGAGCGTACACTGATCCAGGAAATTATAGCCCCATTAGCCTTACTAGCCTGATCTGCAAGGCCATGGAGTGGATTACCATGGATCTCATTAACAAGGACATTGGCAACTTCCAGACACTTGATCCCACAAAGTTTGCTTTTGTCAAGGGGAGGTCATGCCTGTTAAATTTGATCGACTTCTTTGAGACAGTCACCAAGGCCATGGACAAGGGGAAGACAGTGCACACCACCTACCTTGACCTGCCCAAAGCCTTCGATACTATTCCCCACTCAGGTATAATAGATACACTCTCTCAACTAGGCATCAATCCATATGTTACCAAATGGGTAGCAAACTGGCTCATTGACAGAACCCACCTAGTCAAAATAGGGTAAGCCACCTCAAGCAGTTGACCTGTAATGTGCAGTGCATCCTAAGGATTGGTCTTGGGGCCTCTGCTGTTTGGGATATACTTTTCTGAGGTGCAGGCCAAAACCAGTGGGCTATGGCTGACCAAGTTTGCAGATGATAGCAAGCTGAATGCTGTCATCAATTCCCCAAGTGATGTGGACATCCTCCAAGAGGGTCTCACCCAAACAAATGACTGGTGCCAGAAACATGGCTTCAAACTGAATGCCAAGAAAATGCATCATCATCCCCTTTGGGGAAGAGTGACATCCCCACAAATTATCACATTGATAATAAGGTCCTAAGCACGCACTCAGTCATGAGGGACTTGGGCACCCAGGTTGATAGCAAACTGACTTCTGACCACTGTATTGCCTGTTGTACGGAAAGCTTTCGACATGGCCCACCTCATTAGTAAGGGTATTTCATCCAGGGATATAGTGGTCATAACATCCCTGTAGTCTTCTCTTATAAGACTCATTATTGAGTACAATGCCCCTTTTGGCATGTGCCTCACAAAGCACATGCAGCAGCTGGAGAGACCACAGAGGTTCCTCACCAGGAGAATCCAGGACCTCAAACATCTACCCTACACAGATAGGCTAAAAGCCTTGTCCCTCTACTCAATCTCCTACAGACTCCTCAGAGGTGACCTCTGTCTGGCATACAAATCAATCTCAAACCCTGCCTTGATGGGATTGCTGCACATCTGCAAGTCAAGCTCCACTCGAGTAACCTGCACACACAATCTCAGCCTGGTCTGTGACATAACAGGACTTGTTGGTGGGACAGATTTGTGTCCCAGAGATTCCCCCTTTTGTGGAATAGACTCCCTCTCCACATCAAGCAGAGTACCTCATTAACCCTTTTACGTACAACCTGGATAACTGGATGGGGAACAGAAAATACACTCCTGGGATTCCACCTGTATGACAGTGGCATCGGGTGCTGACTTGTTGGAACATGGGCTAAATTCTTGGCTAGGGTTTTAAGGGCCTCAGGGCCAATAGCCTAGTAGCTTCCTATGATCTTATGACAGGGTTTGACAAAGTCCCTCCTGTTATGGGAAGCAATTTCCTGTAACAAAGAATCAATTATTCAGGTTTTAGTGCTAAGAAGGACAAGACAAAAAGGGCCAGAAGCAAGAATTGACTGAAACCAACTAATCGAACAAAAATCCACATGAAGCAGCAGTGGTAGACTCCAAAGGAGAACTTTAATGCTTCTGGTACCTCGCTAATGCCTTCAAAGGATTCATGTGGATGTTTATTCAACTAGTTTTCACCTTTTTTAAGCTGTTTTTCTGTGGGTTTGTGAAACCAACTAATCTGCAGCCATATAACACCAACATAAATAGCCAAAGCCAACCAACAACACGACAAGTATGAATACTTTCAAACTATAGAAAATAAGGGGGGTGGTGGGTGGGTACTGCCACTGAGGCAGTGTGAAATTCAAACATTTACTGTTACAGGTAAGTACAACTTGTACAGCTGTACTATGTTTATCATTCTAACTGGTTCACTGGCATATGGGTAGATCCCCAAAGCTTACCCTACCTCGGAGTAGGAAGAATAAGGATCCAGGTGCCCCTGAAAAATGGTCCTCGCAAAACTTGCTCTGGAACTTGAGAAAGAATCCAGTTTGTAGAACACTGTAAAGCTATTAACAGAGGACCAAGATGCTGTCTCTAGAATGCTTCTAGATTCCACTCCTTTCTAGTATGCCACCAAAGAGGATATGGCTCTAGTGGAATGTTAGTAAAATTAAATACTCCACAGAAACGCACCAAACACAAACTGATACATTCTGTGGTACCGCAGAATGTATCAGTTTGTCTCTAGTGGAATGTGCCATAACCCTGCCTGGAATAGAATTACCATGTGGGAGTAGCAAAAACAATAGCAGTGGATGACCAGAGTCAGTCATTTGCTTAGAGACAGGTTGATCATTCCGAGCACCAGAACAGGGAAAAAAAAACAGGTGTACAGCTTTCCTGAAGGGCTAAGTTCTGTGATGGCAGTATTGGAGCTGCCTCTACACAGACAAGATAAGGCAAATGTTCTCTCCCTTGTTTTCAGGTTTCAGAAAGAAAAGTGTGAGACTGATGGCTTGATTCAGGGTACATTCTGAAACAGATTTTAGCATGAAAGAAGGATTAATGTGTAGAACAACCCTGTCATTGTGGAAAATCAGTCAAGTTTTGCCCAATATGAGATCTTGCAACTCAGACACTCACCTTGCAGATGTCAGAGCAATAAACAAAATACTTTTACAAGTGAAGAACCTCAAATTAGACTGAAAGGCAGGTTGAAAATATGGTCAATTTTTCAAGAATGATGTTGAGATCCCAAGTAGGAAGAATTTGCTATTCTCAGCACCCACTTGTCTTAGAGATTATTTGTGGCTAGGCTGTTAGGCTGAACTAAAGCCTGGGTTGAAGTTGAAATGAGAGGAGGACAGGAGGAAGAAACAGGATGCCTAGTCTTGGCATAGTCATTTTTTATCAATGGAGAGATCTTTTTTTTTTTTTTTGAGAAAAGAACCCCTTTTATTTGGTTTGGAAGCATAATCTTCCTGCAATTTTCTCTTGGTACCCTGACATACCCCATGCATCAGTGTGGCTCTATCATCCCATTTGTTTGAGAATCTATACAGCAGTAGTTCCAAACACAAATTTAGAACTTAAAAAGAAGCATTCAAAATTTCAATTTTTTTTAAATCTGTAGAAAACTTCTGCTTATATAACCAAGTAAACATTCTTAATACAGCAGAAATGGCTGCATTTCTAGAAAAAATGTCCACACCTTCCAAGACATTCCACAAAGCATGTTTTGAAACCTGAGTCATTTTAGAAGCTCATTTATATAACACTACTGTTCAGAAGGTAAAGACATAGCAAAGTCATTTAAACTGTAATCGCATTGCAAAATAAATTTCCATATGAAGCCCTGATAATTTAAAGTTCTAAAAAACAAGTTCCTACATTTAGCCAACTTTTTTTACCTGAGATTCTAACCACCTACCAATTCTGTTTGGCAGTGTAGGGTTAGTCTAGAGTAGACCAAGACTCTCTTGTTAGAGATGGCAGCTGAAGAAACTGCAGCTGAGTCAGCTGCCAAAGGAGCAAAGAGAACTGCAAGATCAAAGTATAACTTGCATTTTCTCCTAGCCTTATTAGAAACTGGGTCATTAGCCAAAGGAGTTTTACATGCAGTATTATAGATATCTTCTAAAGCCAGTAACAGAGGAGGAACAGCCAAAACATTTTGAATATTATCCCCAATAAGAACATTAACTCTGCCATTCTCTGGTTAGCTTCAGATTGCTTCCAGTTTAATGTATCTCTAAACGTAGCTAGTATCTGTGGAAGGGTGAACACTTCTTGTGTTTTGAACCTGTTCATTTTTAGAAGAATCAGATTGGATGGGCTCAGAGAGTTCACTACTGTCTGCATCAGAGTCCCCATCAAAATCTGTGGTGTTAGATCTCTATAGAAGGTAGCCCCATAGTGATTCTGAATAGGGGCATAGCCCCCAACATTAGCTGACTGTAAAACACTCTTAGCTAAGGAAACCACATGAGTTTTATACATGGTAGTAGCCTAATTGTTTGTCATATAGTGAAGTTTCTGCTTCTTCTTACTATGAACTACACTACAGCACAAAATATCTCGGGACAGACTATTGTGTCTGGCAAGGGGTCTCTTAGCCTGGTTCTCACTTACACCTACAACACTCTACAGTTTGGGTTTGGCACAATGGTTAAGATGTTTTCCTTAACAGACACAAGATACAAGGTTTGATTCTCACCATGGGAAGCATGGCTAGGCTTAAAAAAGCTCCATGTGGTCATAAGCCTATTAATAACCTATGATTTTGTGGTGAGAGGTTGGCATAACTGTTAAGATATTTACCTTATAGACATAAGGTGCAGGGTTTGATTCTCACATGGGGTAACTGGTTAGGCTTAAAATGGCCCGCAACGGCAGTTAGCCTACTACTAACCTATGAACCTAAAGGCTTTCCAGTACCTGAACAAAGTATTGGAAAAGCCCAAGAGGAAATGTCTGACTCCTGCACCATAGAGGGCTACAGGCTTACACCAGAGGGTGATTGGAAAAAATATATGTGGTCTGTGGATCAACTTAATGCAAAAATAGATTCACAAACAAAAAGCTGGGGAATGTTTTTGTTCTTTTTTTTTCATTTTAGATGCAACTGGATTTGATGGTGGGTGGGGCAGCCATATCAGGATCCACCAAATCAGGGGGAAAACACCAGCCAGAATAATATACTGACACTATTAAGGGCTGACTAAGGGCAGCAATAATAGAAAATATAAACTAAGTTCCCACTAGCAAACAGACCTAAACTGCATAAAAATATAAAAGAAACAATTTAACTTGTGGTAAGCCTTATTCTGCAATCTGCACAGTGTAGTAAACAGCACACTAGCACAGTAACAGTACCAAGTAAAATTCTCTGGTCCAGATAGTAGCAAAAAATCAAATATATGCCCTTAAATCAAATAAGCCCTTTCTAAACGTCATAAATAATTGTTTACTTAGTGATTCCCTTGTCATAAATGAAAAAAGATATCCACAGAAAATGCAAATAAAGTAATTTGCAATAAAACTGAGATTTAACAACTAAAACTTTTATAGCAGTGTTAAACCAATAATCATCTTTAAAATGAGGGAAAAAGTAAAAATGTAATACTTTCCTGTCAGAACTTCAAAACGAGACAGGTAAACAGAAACAACAGGCCTCTTAACACCCTGCCAAGAGACATTGCCTAGAGTTCAACTGACACCAGAGAACTTCAGTTTTCCCATACAAGTCATAAAACACTTAGAAAAGCCTCATAACTGCTAAACAGCAGTATTGAGCATACAAACAATACAGTAGTAATTTAGAGCCCAGAGGAAGTAACAGTGGCACAAATATCATGCATATTCAAATAAAAAGTTAACACACATTATTTTTTAAATAAAACAGAAAGAAAACAAAAGTATATAATAATAAAGAGGATGGAAAGCTCCCAAAGGGATTGTATCTGAAAGTTAAAGTTTGCAGCACTAGGAGGACCACCCTCATCCTGAGGACACTAATGTGATGACTGTTCTCCCCTCAGAATGCCCCCACCGCCCACCCAAACAGGAGGTATCTGTGGCAGACAGAAGATGAAGTCTGAATAGTTGTCCTGTTGGCACTCATGGTGATTGCATCCACCACAATAGATGTTGCCTGTAGACTGATGAAAGAAGTATTGGACAATCAAGAGGGTGTGGGTCATGAGGAGCAATATATATGTATAGGGGAGTGAGGAAGAGGGGAGTTATATTGTCAAGTTCAGTTAGATTCCTAGTGATGTTTCAGGTTATGACTGTAGATCTCAGTCACTATTATATAGAAGTGAAGGCTTCCTTATATGCAATTATGCTGACAGTGTTCAGCGTATATATATATATATATATATATATATATATATATATATATATGGCTGCCTGTAGAAATGTCAGCATTCATAATGCCGAGTGCTGTCAAAATAAAGACAAAAGACTGAACATCCAGAAGAGTGAATCTCAAACATAGTGCTTCTCCTTTAAACCACTATTTTGCAGAGGGGAAAGCCTCTCAACACTTTCCGATTGGGGGGGGCACATCCCCACACCCCACAAATTTACATATACCAACTCTGAGATCACTATAGCTTGGAGAAAATGTAATATTCTGGTAAATGGCCATCTTAGACTTAGTATATATAAATCCATTTTCAGCCATTCAGTCCATGCTCAGGCCTTGTACTAGCAAGCCCTGACATTTCAAATGGTTACCGTATATATTCCTCTGGGAAAAGCACACTGTAAATTTACTGCTATGAATGATGACAGAGATAATGCTTTTCAGGAAGATAACTGTTTATATAGAGGCATGAAATGTAGACATAACTACACTGAAAATGACAGGTGCCACTAGAATGAGATATGTTCTGAGAATAGGAAGGTATTTATCAACCACTACATGAAAACAATGGGTTTAATGTTAGTATCTAATGTCAAAATATCAAGTTTTCAAGTGTGTAATATACCATGAAATTTTAAAACATGGTTATAAATAAATAAAGGATATAAATAGGACAGTTGGGCCTCCTTTCAGGAGTGCTGATAGGGCTTACCAAGGAACTGATCCCTGTTGCCCTGGTTCTGCGGACACCCTCTGCCACCAGGGCGGCTTCTTCCATTATTACCACCTCCTCTGCCCCTGGAGGGGGGTTCACTACGTGTGTTCTGGGAAGCTCCTTGGGACTTTCGAAACCACATTTTTCCACCTTTCTGCCCTTTGGGGTATGGTCTAGTAGGGGTGGAAAAATGGACTCCTACGGCAAATAGAGTCTTTCCCTCCTGCTCACACCTAGTGACAGTCTCCTTGACTTTGGGCCCAAAAAGAGAAGCGCCATCAAATGGGTTGCTGACAAAGGAAGACTTGAAGGCTTCCGCAAAGGAGCATAAGTGCATCCAGGATTGTCTCCGCAGAGCTACGCTGAACCCGCTGCATGGCTCGACCATCGGCTGCATAGGAAATTAGCCACATGGACGAGTTCACTATGGAGTTAAGGGTATTAAGTTGGGCTGTCACCTTCTCAGAGACAGATCCATCTGTGTTACCCCGCAGAGTATCTCAAAGCTCTTTTAGGAGATCTCTTTGAAGATGGGTAAAATGAGTCAATTAGTTAAGCGATCACATATCAAAGGTTGCAGAACTACAGATGCGTTTCACATATCTGTCCATCATCCTGGAATCCCTATTAGGAGGATGGACAATAGAAGAGGTTTCTGACATCTCTTTCTTGGTGGCCACCGTCACCACCATGGCATCAACCGGGACTCCCTTAGTGAGGAACATCTTGTTTTGGGGGGAGGTGATAAACTTGCTGGGCCTCCGAGGGACTGGTTCCACAGAATTAGGAGACTCACACGCCCTTCGAGCAACCAATTCCGTTAGTTCGTCGAAGGGCGGAGTCACCCAAGAGTTGGAAGGTTGAGAACCAAAGGCCTTCAGGAGCACCGACTCATCCTCAGTAGGGCTAACAGACCGTCAGTCACCCCTCTGCTTTAGGGCTTCCAGGATATCAGCACAGGAGATATCCTCTGAGGGAGATCATGGGGACCCTTCTAATTTCTCTAAGTTGGTGTCTGATGTCAAAGATTCCTGCGGGACATCTAAATGCCTCCTCTTACAAAGTCTCTTCCTGGGAACCTCATCAGTGGGGGCTTCTGGTGAGGTTCCAGTAGAGCAATGGTCACCCAATGAGGTTATCTGAAGCTCCGGGTCTCAACGCTTCACAGGGACCTGTCATCTAGAGGCAGAAAGCAGCACATTAGGGGAGGAGGAAGAGAGACCTGATGACATGTGTGTCTTGGATGACTTAACTCTCCTCATAGCATTGAAGGCACCACTGCTCTGACCCGAAGAAGCCACCAGTTCCAAAGAAGATGGCAACTTCTCTGGTACCGAGACAGTGGGCTCCAAACCAGAGGATGGAGCCGAGCTCATCTGCACCGAAGACCCAAGAGGTAGGGTCAGAATCAATGCACTGGTTCAACCCCCCCCCCCCCGGAACCGACGAGAGAATGTCGGCTCCCAGACTCTTCCAATTGAACCGAAGAAGTCAGGGTTGATGGAGCTGAGGGCACTGGAACAGGCCTCAGCTTCGAAGGCTCCACAATCATCAGATCCTCCTCCCCCCAGCTCCGAAAACCCTGCTGGGCTCGGAGGAGGAGCAGTCACAGCAGGTGGCATGGTCGTAGGCCCCGAGGCCGGTTGGGTGGAGGCCGATAACAATTTAGCAAGTGCCGGGTTCTCGAGGAGCTTCTGCACCACCCAGTCCACATCCACATCAGAGAAGGTCCTCGAAGAACGAGTCAAAGGAACCGAAGATGCCACTGACTGAAGGATAGGCGAACTCAAGGTTTCAGAGACCGGCTCCAATACCGGGGACTGGCTCCAAAACACTTGCACGGTGCACAGCTCTGAAGACAGCGGAGCTGGTGACCGCACCTTAACAGTAACGCTTGGAACCGAAGACTTGGGCTCAGAAGACGCATTAGAAGACTTTGACCCCTTGGAAGACTTGGAGGTCTGGTCAGCCTTGTCCAAGTACTCCTGGAAATCTGGCTTCAATAAGCCTCTATCTACCAGCTTCCTTCGCCTCTCCAGTAAGACCCTACTACTGAAGGAATGGCAGATAGAGAAATCCTCCTGGACGTGAACACGCTCCAAACAATAAACACAGTTCACATGGGCATCTGTAATGGACATGTTTTGCCCACATTTTAGACACTTTTTGAAGTCAGATTTCTGCTTTTCTTTAAAGTCAGATGTCATAAACAGCAGGAAGGAAAAAAGTTTACTGCAAGTCTAAAGTCACAAACAGTTGTAAGTTGTCAGATCCCTGAACAACTAAAGAGTATATATATATATATATATATATATATATATATATATATATATATATATATATATATATATATATACATATATATCTATACACATATATATCTATATATCTATATATATATATATATATATATATATATATATATATATATATATATATATATATATATATATACATATATATATATACATATATATATATAAAATATAATATATCCAACTAACACTATCTAACAACACTGCACACACTAATGGCACTAAAACATACTATAGATAATTATAACACTAAACCGTTAATCAGTATAATAAGAGGATAGGTTTTAACTAAAGAACGGCCAAAGGCTTAAGAGCAACCGCTCTGAAGAAAAGACAAAACTTGTCAACTCTAAAGTATTCTAAGGCTAAACAGCCCAAAAGCAGTACAAAATTAAAGCTTTGTTATATTTTTGTAATTATCAGCAAAAATTAGCTAAAATGAAGACAAATATAAAATAACTGGCCCGAGCTCTCCAAACGACCTCTGATATGTTGCAGCGGCAAACAAGATCTGAGGTAGGACAGAGAGCATCATGGGATAGGGACCTGGTCTTGAGTTACTCTAAGATCTTCAGCTTGTAAAGCGGCCGACTCGGAGCTGATCCGAACCATGTGTAAGAATAAATGGCGAGATTGAACAACTTCACATTGTAGGATTCCTGACCTTAGCTAAGTTGAGGGAAATTATGTTGGAAGAAATAACTCAAGTGTTTAGTGAACAAGGATAGGGAAAATCACATGGTACCACTGGTTAGTCAACTGAATTCTGGAGTTTAAAAAAGAGAAAGTCATGGCTAAGTTTAAGACCTAACTTTTGACCAACATGTGTCTACTGTTATAAGAACGTCCTTCTATATTTCACAGCTTATAAACAAAGGAAATATATTTAGATCTAAGGATGTCATTGTTCCCCTTTACTCAGCCCTCATTAGGCCAGTTATTGAATATAATGCTCCATTTGGCATGTATTTGTCCAGACACATGCAACAACTGGAATGCCCAAAGAAATACCTTACTAAAAGGATACAAGGCCTAAACAACATGTCCTACATGGACCAACTCAAAGCCCTGTCACTATACTCAGTATTCTACAGACTACTGAGAGGCGACCTGTTTTTGGCGTACAAGGCATCCTCTGACCCATTACTGATGGATTTACTGCAAATTAACAAGTCAAAGGGTATCAGAAATACTCAGCCTAGGAATGGAAACCTCTTCTGCCACATCAGCAGAACAGTATGGAGGGACAGGTGTATCTCACAGAGGGTTTCTATTTCTGATTATCGAAAACTCAGTTTCTCAGCAACCAGAAGATCGAACCCATATAATTGAAATTGCAGTAAATCGAAATTGCACTTTCGCAAAAGCCAGTTCTCCGAAGCACATCACAGTGGGGATAAGGAAATACATCCTTTTCCCCACTGTACTGTGATCTTGGAGTTAGCATATTTAAGTAGGACGTGTGGGGGGGGTGCAAGGAGGCTTGTCCCCCTGCAAAATACTATTTAAAGCAGTATTGTTTTGTTTTTTTTCCGGTTCGGAAACCCAGCATTTGCAAAAGCGCACTTTTGATCTAGTGCACTTTTGGTTTAATGGGTTTCGATGCTGCCTGATCAAGATTGTGAGATTTCAGTCAAGCAACATACACCCCACAGAGGATACCACACTGCTGTGGACCAGACTCCCCATTCACAAAAAACAAAGTTCATCCATATCCTTTTTCAAGTGCAACTTTGAACTATGGATAGGAAACAGAAACGTTACCCCAGAACTCCCCTGTGTACTACTAATGGACAGAGACAGATTCTAATTGGTTTTTCCCATACATGGAGTCCTTCAAGTTATCTTTTGTATGATCCAAGTTATTGTCATTGTGATAATATAGAATTATTCACCATGGGATGGGTAAGGCCAATCTATAACCAAATGGAATAGATTTATTTGGACACAAAAAGACAAACTGACTAGAGATAAAATGGCCTGCGAATGCAGATAGCCTAGTACTTGCCTATGAACCAATATCTAATCATATCATCATCAAGGGATCTTTCTGCTGCTCAGCCAACCTCTGCATTATTAATGTTCTATAAACATTATCAATTATTTAATAAAAATAATAAAAAATGAATAAGCAATGCCTTGGCAAAACATGTTAAGCAAAAACATTTGTTAGAAAAAAATAAGGCATGCTTCAAATTTGTAATTGATGAAGTTAATGGTTTTGATCGTAGGTTTGATGCAGAAAATGAACTGGACTGCAGAGAATATTGCTGGCAAATCAGGCTGAATTCACGTGTATACCCTGGTTCAAATGATAGGGAAAACTTTAAAGTTGTTCTTAGAAGGAAAGGGTTAAGGCATTAAGTGCTTTGGGTCATATATTATTGTTAGTAAATATTTAAATAAGTGTGTTCATTATACAACTTGGTCTGAAGAAGTTCAATGAAGGTAATGAAAGCGCTTGCCAGTTGGATTTTTATGTAGTAAAGTCAATTTGTGTTTTTAGCCATTCGTTTTTTATTATTTTGCCTTTTTACGGCTATTTTATTTGTTTGTTTGGAAGTTTTGTGAAATATTATTGGATTTTATGGCTTTTACAAACAAAGATCTGGCTCCCCAATCTGAGTTAAATTTGAGTTTTTGTTGGTACCATCAGGATTTACTCAACATGACATACCTAAGGATTCACTGTTGGACAATAGCAGAGGTTTGGTGGAAAAAGTGGCTTCCTAGTCTGAAAGGGTTAACCCTGTTAATAGCAGTGTGGGTGCTCCTGGACATTCGAATTTGAGTGCTATTCCAAAAAGATGTAATAGCACTACAGCTGCGTCTGAGCCCCCAGACAACTTGTTGTTTGATTGTCTCAAAGAACCAGACAATCCATTTTTACTGGAATCTAATTTGCTGAACAACACAGCTCCTATTGAATTGTCAGTAAGCGATGAATTCAACACATTAGAAAAAAAATGTGTTGAAATATAAAAGACTACAGTGGGACACTTTATTTTTGAAGCCTGTTTATCAGCAAATAGAGCACCTAGGGGCTTAAGAGTAAACTGTGCACCTGCAGGAGACAATTTTTCTAAACAGCTCTTAGATGCTTGGCAAGCCCTGAATGAAAGTAGAGGGCTTCACTATGTGAGGCTATTGCTGGATGAAAACACAGAAACTATGAATACATTGAATAATATTATTATTTTGAGGTACAATAAACTCAAAAATACTATTTCAGCAAGCAACTTTGAAGCTAAATGGTCTAGGGTTCTGGATAAAGTTGCAGCTGAAAACAAGAATCAAAAGAAACGCAAAATGAAAAAAAAATGCAAGAAACAGAAAGGATTATGAAGAAGGGGAGAACTGTTTCTTTAACAATAGCAATAAGTGTCCTGAATCTGCTGCCAAACTAATGAAGAGAATGAAGGGGCAGAGCTGCAGGAAGTGACAACGATGTTGCTAGGCAGAATAGCACAGCAAAACGCAGGTGAATGAGCTCTGAAGTGGAGTCAGTGGACTATGTGGCCAGAGGAAAACAATTTACAAAAGAAAGACAGGGAAATAATTATTATAGAAATACTAGCACCAAGTCCAACAAATGACATTTTCAAAAGGTGGATGTATATCAAGTTGGAGGGACAGGTATGAAAATATCGGGCTCAAGTAGCAGCCCAGAAACCACAGCAACAAGGGGGGAATCATTCTACAAAAGGAAATTTTCTCTGGAAAAAAAGAAGATGGCAAGAGGGATTTCAGGGCAAAAAGAATTACAAAGGAAAGAAGTAGAACAAATATTACAACCATTGAACCAAGGTACTGTGACTGACTCATTTAAAATTATTAAATTGTCTAATGTGGTGTTAAACAAACACCACATTATGGAATTAAGCAGGGGATTAACCTTTGTGCCTTCTGCTAGGGCTGACTTGATAAATACCATAAAAGCACTTAGAGAGTTTGTTAGAAAATTAAATTTAAAATGCTTATTTAAAGACTGTAATAACTCTAATAAGGTTCAGGAAAAAGCATTATTCAGAAAACCTAGCATGTTTAATCCAATTCTTAGGCCAGAATTGGAAGCTTTTTTGGTAACGTGAGAATGATGTGAGAAAATTATTGTAGGACAAAAGTGAACCTGTATAATTTAAACAAAGAAGAAAAATTGTGTTGTTTGAGTTAAAAAATGACACTAATCTGTATATTACAAAAGCAGATAAAGGCAATGTGGTTGTGGTGCTTAATACATTTTATGTAGAAAACATTATATTGATGCTAAATGATGACAAGTTTTACCAATTAACAACATGGGCATCTGATAAAAAAGCATATGGAGTTGTTGATGCTTGTATAGAAAAATGTTTTTCAGATAATTTGACTGACAAAGAAACAGTGAAATTTTTTAGAGTAGAAAAAACCCAAACTAGGAAGGGTTTTTGGACTTCCTAAAATCCATAAAAACTTGAATTGCCCTGATTTTAGGCCGATAGTAGCCAGTCAAGGCAGTAAGATGGAACCTCTAACATCTTTGTAGATAAATATTTACAGAAGTTAGTCGTACAAAGTAAATCTTATATTAATGATTCTTTTGAATTTAAAATTTTAATGAAGAATGTGAAAATAGATGATTCCATGTGGTTGGTTACAGCAGATATTGCTTCATTATATACAGTCATACCAAATGTAGAAGGGTTGGAAATGGTGAATAGGGAGCTTCATACTTAAGGATTATTTAACGCTAGACAAGTGAGATTGTTCACAGAAATATTGGATGTTATTTTATCTTATAATTTTTTTGAGTATAATGATGAACTATAGAGACAGAAAAATGGTGTAGCTATGCGGGCGGCTATGGCCCCCAGCTATGCAAACATAGTCCTGATGGACTGGGAAAAAGAAGTTATTTTAGAATCAGTTATTTGCAAAACATATCATCATGTACACATGTTTTATTGATGATTTGTTTTTTATTTGGGGGGGGGGGTTCCGAAAAAGAACTCTTAGATTTTATTAAACAAGTGAATGAATCCATGAGTTACCTTTGGTTGACATTTAATTATAGGAAGGACAACATTAATTTTTTTAACCTGAATATGTATAGATCTAGCAATGCTTTAAAAGCTAAGATTTATAAAAAGGAAGTGCAAAGTAACAAGCTATCTCCACTACAATAGTATGCATAAGTTTAGCCTGAAAAAAAAACATAGTCAAGGGGCAATTCACTAGAATAAGCAGGTTAGCAGATGAGGCAGTATATTTTGAAAAAGAATGTGAAGAACTTAAAAGGAAATTTCAAGAAAGAGTGTATCCCAAGGACATTATTAACAATTCTTGGATGGAAGTAAAAAATGTAAGGGAACATAAGGTAGCAAATGTAAATAGCAAATCAAAAGAAAATGAAAAAGATTTTCCCTAACGTGTTTTAGACAATTCTTAATGAATTTTCAAGAAATTTAAAATGTTATAGGGGAGACCCTGTCTTTGTCTCTAAAAGAGGAAAGAGTTTAAAAGACTTTTTTTAAGAAAAGGAATTTATGCTCAAGTATGCCTGATGTGTTGGAAGTGGGGATGAAAAGATGTAACAGTTGTAAGTTATGTCAATATATGAAAGAAGTTAAGAATTTTGTAGTGACAGTAAGAAGTTGTGAAATTAGGTTGAATAATTTGTATAACTGCAGGTCCAAATATGTGGTATACATGGCTCTGTGTGAATTATGTCCAGCACTCTATATAGGAAGAACCATTAGAGAATTCTACATGCAACTGAATGAACATATAAGAGCAGCAGACAAGACTGATGTAAGCAATGCCTTGGCAAAACATGTTAAACAAAAGCATTTGTTAGAAAAAAAAGGCATGCTTCAAATTTGTAATAATTGATGAAGTTAATGGTTTTGATCATATGTTTGATGCAGAAGATGAACTGGACTGGAAAGAATATTGCTGGCAAATCAGGCTGAATGCATGTGTATACCCTGGTTTAAATGACAGGAAAACTTTAAAGTTGTTCTTAGAAGGAAAGAGTTAAGGCATTAAGTGCCCTGTGTCACATGTTATTGTTATTAAGAATTTAAATAAGTGTGTTCATTATACAACTTGGTCTGAAGAAGTTACATGAAGGGAATGAAAGCACTTATCAGTTGGATTTTTATGTAATAAAATCAATTTGTGTTTTTAGCCGTTCATTTTTTTATTATTTTGCCTTTTTATGGCTATTTTATTTGTTTGTTTGGAAGTTTCATGAGGTATTATCAATTATTTGTTAAGATTCCGCAAATCCACACTGATACAGTTTAATGATTCTGCTTAGTATCTTGGCTAACCCTTTTGCCATTATGGTCATAAATACTTTATGGTCAAGATTGAGTATGGAGATTAGCCTGTATGTGGCAGGGTCATTGAGGTCTTTATTTTTATTTTATTTATTTATTTATTTCATATTTGTTGACTGGGATAGTCCGACTGGATTCATGTCCATTTTCAGCGGAGGCTCAGGGAGAAAAGCTAAAAGGTAAGCAGATAAAATAAAAACAATTACAACATATTACAAATATGGTATTGACAAAGATTACATAAGCAAACATGAATAAACAAGTTCCACAGGTTATTCTCTTTCAATATGGCTGTGACCAATGCCCTTCTCATTGAAGGTGGTACTATACTACCCTCTAATATATCACTGAACAACCTATACCAGAACATAATTAAGGTATCCCTCCTCAGCTTCCATACCTCAATGGGTATATAATCCAGTCCAGGAATTTTTTCAACAGCCTGATGCTTTAATGTCACTCTTGTTTCTTCTTTTCAGTTACCCTCCATGTTAACTTTCTTGCCTCTTGCCATCTACATTTGAAATGTGCAGTTTCTCTAAGAATCTCATTGCCTTCATTTCCATGTCACTATCCCAGTTTTCTGACTTTTACAGCTCCTTATAGTACTGTTTTAAAATTTCCATTATCTTATTCAGCTCAGTTTCCAGCCTACTTATAGTGGGATTTCTTAGTCTGACAATTATCCTTTTCACCCTTCTGCCGTCTTAATTTCTGAGCTAGCAATTTCATACCCCATTTTTTTTCCATAACAGATTTGAGTTAATGCCAGGTCTGGGTTATTTGTTTAACGTGTCTAAATATTCATCTAATCTTTCTTTAGTCTTATTTAGTTGCTCCTTTCTTGACTGGTCATCTGGCCCATCTTATCTTGATAACTCTCAATATAAAATTTTGTAAGTATCTGTCATTACTTCAATGTTTCCATTCTTGTGTTTCTCTATTGCTCACTAGGTATCGTATCTTCATCTTCACCTCAGCCCATAGCTGAGTAGGCTCACTGTCACTTCATCTTGTTTGCATCAATAACTGGTGCAATGTCATAACCATCCTGTCTCCTATTCCCTTTTTTTCACCAAGTGTACTTGGAATCTCAAGTGTCTAAGCTATTCATCTACCTGCCTCTGCTGCAAAGTTATGACTATAGGGTCATGATCTAACAAAAGATTGGCTGGATTTTAAAGCTTATCATCAAGGAGCTACATTCCATAGAGATATAAATTTTATAAAGTGTAGCCCAGATTCAGATTTGTCGGTAAAAGTAAGTGTATTTTTTCTCCTGGTTCAGATTATCTGTCATCTGATTCCAAACATTTTCAAGTACTTCTCCAAACATCTAGCTTCCCTCAATGTTTAACATTTTCTAGGCCCACTAGAAATATCTTGTTTGCTGTATGATAGGTTCCAATCCCCCACAATCAATAAAATCCCCCTGTTGCTGGCTCACAATTTCCCCCAAATCATTTTTATCTTCAAAATTTAGGGATACGTATATTTATTTATTATTTGTTGTCCAGGTTAGTGCCTCTAGGCTAGTAGCCTTTTTTCTGGCGAGACCAGAGGTGGTAATTATACTACTAGTGGAAATTTGGACAGGGCATCAGGGAACCTATCCCATTCTTTTCAATAAATGCCATGGCATCTTTTACATTCATATGAACTACCACCAACTCTAGCAGATGGGCCTTGATTTAACATCTCATCTATAGGACAACACACTCAGGAGTGCAGCAGCCCCCTTATACTGCACTGCAGTGTCAGCAATCAAACTACCTGGTGTAGGAATAGAAACCACAGCTTTCTGCAGCAAAGGCGAGTGTGCTACCTGTTACACCACTGACAAATCAATTTTTCAGTATTACTCTCTTACCATACCACTACCCTCTGATTGTCACTCATCTTCCTTGTTCATATAGTATATTTTACACTATTTTCAACTCCCCATTCCTTTAATCAGTGTCGGTATGCACATTTTTTTTTCTCATACCATGTGTGCACAGTAGCCTTCTATTTTTGTTTGCCACAGGAATGCCTTATGTTAACTCTGATGTAAATGTGTTTCTTGCAACATTACCACTGTCACTGAGTTTGCGTGTGTGTGTGTGTGTGTGTGTGTGTGTGTGTGTGTGTGCGCGCGTGTGTGTGTATGTGCATGCATGTGTATACGCACGCACACACACATATATATATGTGTGTGTGTGTGTGTGTCTATATATATATATATACATACATACATACATACATATATATGGAAACACTTTATATGCTCGAAATCCTGAAATATCACATTTCAGAATCTCGAGCCCATAAAGTGGAAAGGCTAAAACATCGAACACCCAGAAGCGCGAAATTCAAAATCTCGAATTTCGGAGATGTTGAATTAGCGGTTCTGATGTTGCGTTGTGTTCATGGATTCAGGTAAGTGTTTATGTTTTAAGGGTTTTGGGTAAGGGCTGTAGTGTGTGTTAGTGTGTTTTGTTATTGTGGTGTGTGTGTGTGTGTGTGTGTGTGTGTGTGTGTGTGTGTGTGTGTGTGAGGGGGATGTAGCTTGCATGGTGGTATTTCATGTTTTTGTGTATAGAGTACTTTTCATAGATTAGTACTAGGCTAACTGCCCTTGTGGGCCATTTTCAGCCTAGCCAATTAGCCCATGTGAGAATCAAACCCTGCACCTTGTGTCTGCAAGGTAAACACCTTAACCATTTTTGCCAACCTCCCACTCTTATATGTAGTGCAACCTTGGAGTTAGTATATTTAAGTAGGGGTGTGGGGTCGAGCTTCCCACATGGGAGGTGCAGGGGGAGCAGCCCCCCTGCTTGAACATAGGATTGGGTTGTGTGTTTGTTTGTGGGGAAGAATGTGTGTCTATGTGTATGTGTGTGGTGTATGTGTGCAGTATAGAAGTCGCGATTTTGAATTTCGCGGTTCTGGGTGTTCGATGTTTTAGCCTTTTCACTTTATGGGCTCGTGATTCTGAAAGTTGATATTTAAGGATTTCGAGCATATAAAGTGAATCCATATATGTGTATATATATATATATGTATATATATATATATATATATATATATATATATATATATATATATATATTAGTTATAGATAGATATAGATATAAAAATCTATCTATATTTATATGTGTGTGTAAATATATATATATATATATATATATATATATTGCATAAATAGATTTATATATTTATCTATATAAACTCTTTTCTTTTTTATTAAGCTTGACCAGTCCTTTAAATTCCAGAATACTGTCTCGGCTATGTCATCATATATCCAGTTGTATAATCATTTGCTTGTGTTCTCCCTGTATCTGTTAATCTGTCAAACTTACACCTACAACACTCTACAGTTTGGGTTTGGCACAATGGTTAAGATGTTTTCCTTAACAGACACAAGATACAAGGTTTGATTCTCACCTTGGGAAGCATGGCTAGGCTTAAAAAAGCTCCATGTGGTCATAAGCCTATTAATAACCTATGATTTTGTGGTGAGAGGTTGGCATAACTGTTAAGATATTTACCTTATAGACATAAGGTGCAGGGTTTGATTCTCACATGGGGTAACTGGTTAGGCTTAAAATGGCCCACAACGGCAGTTAGCCTACTACTAACCTATGAACCTAAAGGCTTTCCAGTACCTGAACAAAGTATTGGAAAAGCCCAAGAGGAAATGTCTGACCCCTGCACCATAGAGGGCTACAGGCTTACACCAGAGGGTGATTGGAAAAAATATATGTGGTCTGCGGATCAACTTAATGCAAAAATAGATTCACAAACAAAAAGCTGGGGAATGTTTTTGTTCTTTTTTTTTCATTTTAGATGCAACTGGATTTGATGGTGGGTGGGGCAGCCATATCAGGATCCACCAAATCAGGGGGAAAACACCAGCCAGAATAATATACTGACACTATTAAGGGCTGAATAAGGGCAGCAATAATAGAAAATATAAACTAAGTTCCCACTAGCAAACAGACCTAAACTGCATAAAAATATAAAAGAAATAATTTAACTTGTGGTAAGCCTTATTCTGCAATCTGCACAGTGTAGTAAACAGCACACTAGCACAGTAACAGTACCAAGTAAAATTCTCTGGTCCAGATAGTAGCAAAAAAATCAAATATATGCCCTTAAATCAAATAAGCCCTTTCTAAACGTCATAAATAAATGTTTACTTAGTGATTCCCTTGTCATAAATGAAAAAAGATATCCACAGGAAATGCAAATAAAGTAATTTGCAATAAAACTGAGATTTAACAACTAAAACTTTTATAGCAGTGTTAAACCAATAATTATCTTTAAAATGAGGGAAAAAGTAAAAATGTAATACTTTCCTGTCAGAACTTCAAAACGAGACAGGTAAACAGAAACAACAGGCCTCTTAACACCCTGCCAAGAGACATTGCCTAGAGTTCAACTGACACCAGAGAACTTCAGTTTTCCCATACAAGTCATAAAACACTTAGAAAAGCCTCATAACTGCTAAACAGCAGTATTGAGCATACAAACAATACAGTAGTAATTTAGAGCCCAGAGGAAGTAACAGTGGCACAAATATGCATATTCAAATAAAAAGTTAACACACATTATTTTTTAAATAAAACAGAAAGAAAACAAAAGTATATAATAATAAAGAGGATGGAAAGCTCCCAAAGGGATTGTATCTGAAAGTTAAAGTTTGCAGCACTTGGAGGACCACCCTCATCCTGAGGACACTAATGTGATGACTGTTCTCCCCTCAGAATGCCCCCACGGCCCACCCAAACAGGAGGTATCTGTGGCAGACAGAAGATGAAGTCTGAATAGTTGTCCTGTTGGCACTCATGGTGATTGCATCCACCACAATAGATGTTGCCTGCAGACTGATGAAAGAAGTATTGGACAATCAAGAGGGTGTGGGTCATGAGGAGCAATATATATGTATAGGGGAGTGAGGAAGAGGGGAGTTATATTGTCAAGTTCAGTTAGATTCCTAGTGATGTTTCAGGTTATAACTGTAGATCTCAGTCACTATTATATAGAAGTGAAGGCTTCCTTATATGCAATTATGCTGACAGTGTTCAGCGTATATTTTTATATATATATATATATATATATATATATATATATATATATATATATATATGGCTGCCTGTAGAAATGTCAGCATTCATAATGCCGAGTGCTGTCAAAATAAAGACAAAAGACTGAACATCCAGAAGAGTGAATCTCAAACATAGTGCTTCTCCTTTAAACCACTATTTTGCAGAGGGGAAAGCCTCTCAACACTTTCCGATTGGGGGGGGCACATCCCCACACCCCACAAATTTACATATACCAACTCTGAGATCACTATAGCTTGGAGAAAATGTAATATTCTGGTAAATGGCCATCTTAGACTTAGTATATATAAATCCATTTTCAGCCATTCAGTCCATGCTCAGGCCTTGTACTAGCAAGCCCTGACATTTCAAATGGTTACCGTATATATTCCTCTGGGAACAGCACACTGTAAATTTACTGCTATGAATGATGACAGAGATAACTGCTTTTCAGGAAGATAACTGTTTATATAGAGGCATGAAATGTAGACATAACTACACTGAAAATGACAGGTGCCACTAGAATGAGATATGTTCTGAGAATAGGAAGGTATTTATCAACCACTACATGAAAACAATGGGTTTAATGTTAGTATCTAATGTCAAAATATCAAGTTTTCAAGTGTGCAATATACCATGAAATTTTAAAACATGGTTATAAATAAATAAAGGATATAAATAGGACAGTTGGGCCTCCTTTCAGGAGTGCTGATAGGGCTTACCAAGGAACTGATTCCTGTTGCCCTGGTTCTGCGGACCCCCTCTGCCACCAGGGCGGCTTCTTCCATTATTACCACCTCCTCTGCCCCTGGAGGGGGGTTCACTACGTGTGTTCTGGGAAGCTCCTTGGGACTTTCAAAACCACATTTTTCCACCTTTCTGCCCTTTGGGGTATGGTCTAATAGGGGTGGAAAAATGGACTCTTACGGCAAATAGAGTCTTTCCCTCCTGCTCACACCTAGTGACAGTCTCCTTGACTTTGGGCCCAAAAAGAGAAGCGCCATCAAATGGGTTGCTGACAAAGGAAGACTTGAAGGCTTCCGCAAAGGAGCATAAGTGCATCCAGGATTGTCTCCGCAGAGCTACGCTGAACCCGCTGCATGGCTCGACCATCGGCTGCATAGGAAATTAGCCACATGGACGAGTTCACTATGGAGTTAAGGGTATTAAGTTGGGCTGTCACCTTCTCAGAGACAGATCCATCTGTGTTACCCCGCAGAGTATCTCAAAGCTCTTTTAGGAGATCTCTTTGAAGATGGGTAAAATGAGTCAATTAGTTAAGCGATCACATATCAAAGGTTGCAGAACTACAGATGCGTTTCACATATCTGTCCATCATCCTGGAATCCCTATTAGGAGGATGGACAATAGAAGAGGTTTCTGACATCTCTTTCTTGGTGGCCGCCGTTACCACCATGGCATCAACCGGGACTCCCTTAGTGAGGAACATCTTGTTTTGGGGGGAGGTGATAAACTTGCTGGGCCTCCGAGGGACTGGTTCCACAGAATTAGGAGACTCACACGCCCTTCGAGCAACCAATTCCGTTAGTTCGTTGAAGGGCGGAGTCACCCAAGAGTTGGAAGGTTGAGAACCAAAGGCCTTCAGGAGCACCGACTCATCCTCAGTAGGGCTAACAGACCGTCAGTCACCCCTCTGCTTTAGGGCTTCCAGGATATCAGCACAGGAGATATCCTCTGAGGGGGACCATGGGGACCCTTCTAATTTCTCTAAGTTGGTGTCTGATGTCAAAGATTCCTGCGGGACATCTAAATGCCTCCTCTTACAAAGTCTCTTCCTGGGAACCTCATCAGTGGGGGCTTCTGGTGAGGTTCCAGTAGAGCAATGGTCACCCAATGAGGTTATCTGAAGCTCCGGGTCTCAACGCTTCACAGGGACCTGTCATCTAGAGGCAGAAAGCGGCACATTAGGGGAGGAGGAAGAGAGACCTGATGACATGTGTGTCTTGGATGACTTAACTCTCCTCATAGCATTGAAGGCACCACTGCTCTGACCCGAAGAAGCCACCAGTTCCAAAGAAGATGGCAACTTCTCTGGTACCGAGACAGTGGGCTCCGAACCAGAGGATGGAGCCGAGCTCATCTGCACCGAAGACCCAAGAGGTAGGGTCAGAATCAATGCACTGGTTCAACCCCCCCCCCCCCGGAACCGACGAGAGAATGTCGGCTCCCAGACTCTTCCAATTGAACCGAAGAAGTCAGGGTTGATGGAGCTGAGGGCACTGGAACAGGCCTCAGCTTCGAAGGCTCCACAATCATCAGATCCTCCTCCCCCCAGCTCCGAAAGCCCTGCTGGGCTCGGAGGAGGAGCAGTCACAGCAGGTGGCATGGTCGTAGGCCCCGAGGCCGGTTGGGTGGAGGCCGATAACAATTTAGCAAGTGCCGGGTTCTCGAGGAGCTTCTGCACCACCCGGTCCACATCAGAGAAGGTCCTCGAAGAACGAGTCAAAGGAACCGAAGATGCCACTGACTGAAGGATAGGCGAACTCAAGGTTTCAGAGACCGGCTCCAATACCGGGGACTGGCTCCAAAACACTTGCACGGTGCACAGCTCTGAAGACAGCGGAGCTGGTGACCGCACCTTAACAGTAACGCTTGGAACCGAAGACTTGGGCTCAGAAGACGCATTAGAAGACTTTGACCCCTTGGAAGACTTGGAGGTCTGGTCAGCCTTGTCCAAGTACTCCTGGAAATCTGGCTTCAATAAGCCTCTATCTACCAGCTTCCTTCGCCTCTCCAGTAAGACCCTACTACTGAAGGAATGGCAGATAGAGAAATCCTCCTGGACGTGAACAGGCTCCAAACAATAAACACAGTTCACATGGGCATCTGTAATGGACATCTTTTGCCCACATTTTAGACACTTTTTGAAGTCAGATTTCTGCTTTTCTTTAAAGTCTGATGTCATAAACAGCAGGAAGGAAAAAAGTTTACTGCAAGTCTAAAGTCACAAACAGTTGTAAGTTGTCAGATCCCTGAACAACTAAAGAGTATATATATATATATATATATATATATATATATATATATATGTATATATATATATATATATATATATATATACATATATATCTATATATATATATATATATATATATACATATATATCTATATATATATATATATATATATACATATATATCTATATATCTATATATATATATATATATATATATATATATATATATATATATATATATATATATATACATATATATATATAAAATATAATATATCCAACTAACACTATCTAACAACACTGCACACACTAATGGCACTAAAACATACTATAGATAATTATAACACTAAACCGTTAATCAGTATAATAAGAGGATAGGTTTTAACTAAAGAACGGCCAAAGGCTTAAGAGCAACCGCTCTGAAGAAAAGACAAAACTTGTCAACTCTAAAGTATTCTAAGGCTAAACAGCCCAAAAGCAGTACAAAAATAAAGCTTTGTTATATTTTTGTAATTATCAGCAAAAATTAGCTAAAATGAAGACAAATATAAAATAACTGGCCCGAGCTCTCCAAACGACCTCTGATATGTTGCAGCGGCAAACTAGATCTGAGGTAGGACAGAGAGCATCATGGGATAGGGACCTGGTCTTGAGCTACTCTAAGATCTTCAGCTTGTAAAGCGGCCGACTCGGAGCTGATCCGAACCATGTGTAAGAATAAATGGCGAGATTGAACAACTTCACATTGTAGGATTCCTGACCTTAGCTAAGTTGAGGGAAATTATGTTGGAAGAAATAACTCAGGTATTTAGTGAACAAGGATAGGGAAAATCACATGGTACCACTGGTTAGTCAACTGAATTCTGGAGTTTAAAAAAGAGAAAGTCATGGCTAAGTTTAAGACCTAACTTTTGACCAACATGTGTCTACTGTTATAAGAACGTCCTTCTATATTTCACAGCTTATAAACAAAGGAAATATATTTAGATCTAAGGATGTCATTGTTCCCCTTTACTCAGCCCTCATTAGGCCAGTTATTGAATATAATGCTCCATTTGGCATGTATTTGTCCAGACACATGCAACAACTGGAATGCCCAAAGAAATACCTTACTAAAAGGATACAAGGCCTAAACAACATGTCCTACATGGACCAACTCAAAGCCCTGTCACTATACTCAGTATTCTACAGACCACTGAGAGGCGACCTGTTTTTGGCGTACAAGGCATCCTCTGACCCATTACTGATGGATTTACTGCAAATTAACAAGTCAAAGGGTATCAGAAATACTCAGCCTAGGAATGGAAACCTCTTCTGCCACATCAGCAGAACAGTATGGAGGGACAGGTGTATCTCACAGAGGGGTTCTACTTCTGATTATCGAAAACTCAGTTTCTCAGCAACCAGAAGATCGAACCCATATAATTGAAATTGCAGTAAATCGAAATTGCACTTTCGCAAATGCCAGTTCTCCGAAGCACATCACAGTGGGGATAAGGAAATACATCCTTTTCCCCACTGTACTGTGATCTTGGAGTTAGCATATTTAAGTAGGACGTGTGGGGGGGGGTGCAAGGAGGCTTGCCCCCCTGCAAAATACTATTTAAAGCAGTATTGTTTTGTTTTTTTTCCGGTTCGGAAACCCAGCATTTGCAAAAGCGCACTTTTGATCTAGTGCACTTTTGGTTTAATGGGTTTCGATGCTGCCTGATCAAGATTGTGAGATTTCAGTCAAGCAACATCACCCCACAGAGGATACTACACTGCTGTGGACCAGACTCCCCATTCACAAAAAACAAAGTTCATCCATATCCTTTTTCAAGTGCAACTTTGAACTATGGATAGGAAACAGAAACGTTACCCCAGAACTCCCCTGTGTACTACTAATGGACAGAGACAGATTCTAATTGGTTTTTCCCATACATGGAGTCCTTCAAGTTATCTTTTGTATGATCCAAGTTATTGTCATTGTGATAATATAGAATTATTCACCATGGGATGGGTAAGGCCAATCTATAACCAAATGGAATAGATTTATTTGGACACAAAAAGACAAACTGACTAGAGATAAAATGGCCTGCGAATGCAGATAGCCTAGTACTTGCCTATGAACCAATGTCTAATCATATCATCATCAAGGGATCTTTCTGCTGCTCAGCCAGCCTCTGCATTATTAATGTTCTATAAACATTATCAATTATTTAATAAAAATAATAAAAAATGAATAAGCAATGCCTTGGCAAAACATGTTAAGCAAAAACATTTGTTAGAAAAAAATAAGGCATGCTTCAAATTTGTAATTGATGAAGTTAATGGTTTTGATCGTAGGTTTGATGCAGAAAATGAACTGGACTGCAGAGAATATTGCTGGCAAATCAGGCTGAATTCACGTGTATACCCTGGTTCAAATGATAGGGAAAACTTTAAAGTTGTTCTTAGAAGGAAAGGGTTAAGGCATTAAGTGCTTTGGGTCATATATTATTGTTAGTAAATATTTAAATAAGTGTGTTCATTATACAACTTGGTCTGAAGAAGTTCAATGAAGGTAATGAAAGCGCTTGCCAGTTGGATTTTTATGTAGTAAAGTCAATTTGTGTTTTTAGCCATTCGTTTTTTATTATTTTGCCTTTTTACGGCTATTTTATTTGTTTGTTTGGAAGTTTTGTGAAATATTATTGGATTTTATGGCTTTTACAAACAAAGATCTGGCTCCCCAATCTGAGTTAAATTTGAGTTTTTGTTGGTACCATCAGGATTTACTCAACATGACATACATAAGGATTCACTGTTGGACAATAGCAGAGGTTTGGTGGAAAAAGTGGCTTCCTAGTCTGAAAGGGTTAACCCTGTTAATAGCAGTGTGGGTGCTCCTGGACATTCGAATTTGAGTGCTATTCCAAAAAGATGTAATAGCACTACAGCTGCGTCTGAGCCCCAGACAACTTGTTGTTTGATTGTCTCAAAGAACAAGACAATCCATTTTTACTGGAATCTAATTTGCTGAACAACACAGCTCCTATTGAATTGTCAGTAAGCGATGAATTCAACACATTAGAAAAAAAAATGTGTTGAAATATAAAAGACTACAGTGGGACACTTTATTTTTTGAAGCCTGTTTATCAGCAAATAGAGCACCTAGGGGCTTAAGAGTAAACTGTGCACCTGCAGGAGACAATTTTTCTAAACAGCTCTTAGATGCTTGGCAAGCCCTGAATGAAAGTAGAGGGCTTCACTATGTGAGGCTATTGCTGGATGAAAACACAGAAACTATGAATACATTGAATAATATTATTATTTTGAGGTACAATAAACTCAAAAATACTATTTCAGCAAGCAACTTTGAAGCTAAATGGTCTAGGGTTCTGGATAAAGTTGCAGCTGAAAACAAGAATCAAAAGAAACGCAAAATGAAAAAAAAATGCAAGAAACAGAAAGGATTATGAAGAAGGGGAGAACTGTTTCTTTAACAATAGCAATAAGTGTCCTGAATCTGCTGCCAAACTAATGAAGAGAATGAAGGGGCAGAGCTGCAGGAAGTGACAACGATGTTGCTAGGCAGAATAGCACAGCAAAACGCAGGTGAATGAGCTCTGAAGTGGAGTCAGTGGACTATGTGGCCAGAGGAAAACAATTTACAAAAGAAAGACAGGGAAATAATTATTATAGAAATACTAGCACCAAGTCCAACAAATGACATTTTCAAAAGGTGGATGTATATCAAGTTGGAGGGACAGGTATGAAAATATCGGGCTCAAGTAGCAGCCCAGAAACCACAGCAACAAGGGGGGAATCATTCTACAAAAGGAAATTTTCTCTGGAAAAAAAGAAGATGGCAAGAGGGATTTCAGGGCAAAAGAAATTACAAAGGAAAGAAGTAGAACAAATATTACAACCATTGAACCAAGGTACTGTGACTGACTCATTTAAAATTATTAAATTGTCTAATGTGGTGTTAAACCAACACCACATTATGGAATTAAGCAGGGGATTAACCTTTGTGCCTTCTGCTAGGGCTGACTTGATAAATACCATAAAAGCACTTAGAGAGTTTGTTAGAAAATTAAATTTAAAATGCTTATTTAAAGACTGTAATAACTCTAATAAGGTTCAGGAAAAAGCATTATTCAGAAAACCTAGCATGTTTAATCCAATTCTTAGGCCAGAATTGGAAGCTTTTTTGGTAACGTGAGAATGATGTGAGAAAATTATTGTAGGACAAAAGTGAACCTGTATAATTTAAACAAAGAAGAAAAATTGTGTTGTTTGAGTTAAAAAATGACACTAATCTGTATATTACAAAAGCAGATAAAGGCAATGTGGTTGTGGTGCTTAATACATTTTATGTAGAAAACATTATATTGATGCTAAATGATGACAAGTTTTACCAATTAACAACATGGGCATCTGATAAAAAAGCATATGGAGTTGTTGATGCTTGTATAGAAAAATGTTTTTCAGATAATTTGACTGACAAAGAAACAGTGAAATTTTTTAGAGTAGAAAAAACCCAAACTAGGAAGGGTTTTTGGACTTCCTAAAATCCATAAAAACTTGAATTGCCCTGATTTTAGGCCGATAGTAGCCAGTCAAGGCAGTAAGATGGAACCTCTAACATCTTTGTAGATAAATATTTACAGAAGTTAGTCGTACAAAGTAAATCTTATATTAACGATTCCTTTGAATTTAAAATTTTAATGAAGAATGTGAAAATAGATGATTCCATGTGGTTGGTTACAGCAGATATTGCTTCATTATATACAGTCATACCAAATGTAGAAGGATTGGAAATGGTGAATAGGGAGCTTCATACTTAAGGATTATTTAACGCTAGACAAGTGAGATTGTTCACAGAAATATTGGATGTTATTTTATCTTATAATTTTTTTGAGTATAATGATGAACTATAGAGACAGAAAAATGGTGTAGCTATGCGGGCGGCTATGGCCCCCAGCTATGCAAACATAGTCCTGATGGACTGGGAAAAAGAAGTTATTTTAGAATCAGTTATTTGCAAAACATATCATCATGTACACAAGTTTTATTGATGATTTGTTTTTTTATTTGGGGGGGGTTCCGAAAAAGAACTCTTAGATTTTATTAAACAAGTGAATGAATCCATGAGTTACCTTTGGTTGACATTTAATTATAGGAAGGACAACATTAATTTTTTTAACCTGAATATGTATAGATCTAGCAATGCTTTAAAAGCTAAGATTTATAAAAAGGAAGTGCAAAGTAACAAGCTATCTCCACTACAATAGTATGCATAAGTTTAGCCTGAAAAAAAACATAGTCAAGGGGCAATTCACTAGAATAAGCAGGTTAGCAGATGAGGCAGTATATTTTGAAAAAGAATGTGAAGAACTTAAAAGGAAATTTCAAGAAAGAGTGTATCCCAAGGACATTATTAACAATTCTTGGATGGAAGTAAAAAATGTAAGGGAACATAAGGTAGCAAATGTAAATAGCAAATCAAAAGAAAATGAAAAGATTTTCCCTAACGTGTTTTAGACAATTCTTAATGAATTTTCAAGAAATTTAAAATGTTATAGGGGAGACCCTGTCTTTGTCTCTAAAAGAGGAAAGAGTTTAAAAGACTTTTTTTAAGAAAAGGAATTTATGCTCAAGTATGCCTGATGTGTTGGAAGTGGGGATGAAAAGATGTAACAGTTGTAAGTTATGTCAATATATGAAAGAAGTTAAGAATTTTGTAGTGACAGTAAGAAGTTGTGAAATTAGGTTGAATAATTTGTATAACTGCAGGTCCAAATATGTGGTATACATGGCTCTGTGTGAATTATGTCCAGCACTCTATATAGGAAGAACCATTAGAGAATTCTACATGCAACTGAATGAACATATAAGAGCAGCAGACAAGACTGATGTAAGCAATGCCTTGGCAAAACATGTTAAACAAAAGCATTTGTTAGAAAAAAAAGGCATGCTTCAAATTTGTAATAATTGATGAAGTTAATGGTTTTGATCATATGTTTGATGCAGAAGATGAACTGGACTGGAAAGAATATTGCTGGCAAATCAGGCTGAATGCATGTGTATACCCTGGTTTAAATGACAGGGAAAACTTTAAAGTTGTTCTTAGAAGGAAAGAGTTAAGGCATTAAGTGCCCTGTGTCACATGTTATTGTTATTAAGAATTTAAATAAGTGTGTTCATTATACAACTTGGTCTGAAGAAGTTACATGAAGGGAATGAAAGCACTTATCAGTTGGATTTTTATGTAATAAAATCAATTTGTGTTTTTAGCCGTTCATTTTTTTATTATTTTGCCTTTTTATGGCTATTTTATTTGTTTGTTTGGAAGTTTCATGAGGTATTATCAATTATTTGTTAAGATTCCGCAAATCTACACTGATACAGTTTAATGATTATGCTTAGTATCTTGGCTAACCCTTTTGCCATTATGGTCATAAATACTTTATGGTCAAGATTGAGTATGGAGATTAGCCTGTATGTGGCAGGGTCATTGAGGTCTTTATTTTTATTTTATTTATTTATTTATTTCATATTTGTTGACTGGGATAGTCCGACTGGATTCATGTCCATTTTCAGCGGAGGCTCAGGGAGAAAAGCTAAAAGGTAAGCAGATAAAATAAAAACAATTACAACATATTACAAATATGGTATTGACAAAGATTACATAAGCAAACATGAATAAACAAGTTCCACAGGTTATTCTCTTTCAATATGGCTGTGACCAATGCCCTTCTCATTGAAGGTGGTACTATACTACCCTCTAATATATCACTGAACAACCTATACCAGAACATAATTAAGGTATCCCTCCTCAGCTTCCATACCTCAATGGGTATATAATCCAGTCCAGGAATTTTTTCAACAGCCTGATGCTTTAATGTCACTCTTGTTTCTTCTTTTCAGTTACCCTCCATGTTAACTTTCTTGCCTCTTGCCATCTACATTTGAAATGTGCAGTTTGTCTAAGAATCTCACTGCCTTCATTTCCATGTCACTATCCCAGTTTTCTGACTTTTACAGCTCCTTATAGTACTGTTTTAAAATTTCCATTATCTTATTCAGCTCAGTTTCCAGCCTACTTATAGTGGGATTTCTTAGTCTGACAATTATCCTTTTCACCCTTCTGCCGTCTTAATTTCTGAGCTAGCAATTTCATACCCCATTTTTTTTCCATAACAGATTTGAGTTAATGCCAGGTCTGGGTTATTTGTTTAACGTGTCTAAATATTCATCTAATCTTTTTTTAGTCTTATTTAGTTGCTCCTTTCTTGACTGGTCATCTGGCCCATCTTATCTTGATAACTCTCAATATAAAATTTTATAAGTATCTGTCATTACTTCAATGTTTCCATTCTTGTGTTTCTCTATTGCTCACTAGGTATCGTATCTTCATCTTCACCTCAGCCCATAGCTGAGTAGGCTCACTGTCACTTCATCTTGTTTGCATCAATAACTGGTGCAATGTCATAACCATCCTGTCTCCTATTCCCTTTTTTTCACCAAGTGTACTTGGAATCTCAAGTGTCTAAGCTATTCATCTACCTGCCTCTGCTGCAAAGTTATGACTATAGGGTCATGATCTAACAAAAAGATTGGCTGGATTTTAAAGCTTATCATCAAGGAGCTACATTCCATAGAGATATAAATTTTATAAAGTGTAGCCCAGATTCAGATTTGTCGGTAAAAGTAAGTGTATTTTTTCTCCTGGTTCAGATTATCTGTCATCTGATTCCAAACATTTTCAAGTACTTCTCCAAACATCTAGCTTCCCTCAATGTTTAACATTTTCTAGGCCCACTAGAAATATCTTGTTTGCTGTATGATAGGTTCCAATCCCCCACAATCAATAAAATCCCCCTGTTGCTGGCTCACAATTTCCCCCAAATCATTTTTATCTTCAAAATTTAGGGATACGTATATTTATTTATTATTTGTTGTCCAGGTTAGTGCCTCTAGGCTAGTAGCCTTTTTTCTGGCGAGACCAGAGGTGGTAATTATACTACTAGTGGAAATTTGGACAGGGCATCAGGAACCTATCCCATTCTTTTCAATAAATGCCATGGCATCTTTTACATTCATATGAACTACCACCAACTCTAGCAGATGGGCCTTGATTTAACATCTCATCTATAGGACAACACACTCTGGAGTGCAGCAGCCCCTTATACTGCACTGCAGTGTCAGCAATCAAACTACCTGGTGTAGGAATAGAAACCACAGCTTTCTGCAGCAAAGGCGAGTGTGCTACCTGTTACACCACTGACAAATCAATTTTTCAGTATTACTCTCTTACCATACCACTACCCTCTGATTGTCACTCATCTTCCTTGTTCATATAGTATATTTTACACTATTTTCAACTCCCCATTCCTTTAATCAGTGTCGGTATGCACATTTTTTTTTCTCATACCATGTGTGCACAGTAGCCTTCTATTTTTGTTTGCCACAGGAATGCCTTATGTTAACTCTGATGTAAATGTGTTTCTTGCAACATTACCACTGTCACTGAGTTTGCGTGTGTGTGTGTGTGTGTGTGTGTGTGTGTGCGCGCGCGTGTGTGTGTATGTGCATGCATGTGTATACGCACGCACACACACATATATATATGTGTGTGTGTGTGTCTATATATATATATATATATATATATATATATATATATATATATATATATATATATATACATACATACATACATATATATGGAAACACTTTATATGCTCGAAATCCTGAAATATCACATTTCAGAATCTCGAGCCCATAAAGTGGAAAGGCTAAAACATCGAACACCCAGAAGCGCGAAATTCAAAATCTCGAATTTCGGAGATGTTGAATTAGCGGTTCTGGTGTTCATGGATTCAGGTAAGTGTTTATGTTTTAAGGGTTTTGGGTAAGGGCTGTAGTGTGTGTTAGTGTGTTTTGTTATTGTGGTGTGTGTGTGTGTGTGTGTGTGTGTGTGTGTGTGTGTGTGTGTGTGTGTGTGTGTGTGTGTGTGTGTGTGAGGGGGATGTAGCTTGCGTGGTGGTATTTCATGTTTTTGTGTATAGAGTACTTTTCATAGATTAGTACTAGGCTAACTGCCCTTGTGGGCCATTTTCAGCCTAGCCAATTAGCCCATGTGAGAATCAAACCCTGCACCTTGTGTCTGCAAGGTAAACACCTTAACCATTTTTGCCAACCTCCCACTCTTATATGTAGTGCAACCTTGGAGTTAGTATATTTAAGTAGGGGGTGTGGGGGTCGCAGCTTCCCACATGGGAGGTGCAGGGGGAGCAGCCCCCCTGCTTGAACATAGGATTGGGTTGTGTGTTTGTTTGTGGGGAAGAATGTGTGTCTATGTGTATGTGTGTGGTGTATGTGTGCAGTATAGAAGTCGCGATTTTGAATTTCGCAGTTCTGGGTGTTCGATGTTTTAGCCTTTTCACTTTATGGGCTCGTGATTCTGAAAGTTGATATTTAAGGATTTCGAGCATATAAAGTGAATCCATATATGTGTATATATATATATATATATATATATATATATATATATATATATATATATATATTAGTTATAGATAGATATAGATATAAAAATCTATCTATATTTATATGTGTGTGTAAATATATATATATATATATATATATATATATATTGCATAAATAGATTTATATATTTATCTATATAAACTCTTTTCTTTTTTATTAAGCTTGACCAGTCCTTTAAATTCCAGAATACTGTCTCGGCTATGTCATCATATATCCAGTTGTATAATCATTTGCTTGTGTTCTCCCTGTATCTGTTAATCTGTCAAACCAACAGAAAATCCAAAATAAGACTAAAAACAAACTTCTTATTTTAAGTATGAATGAGTCAATCACGATAACTTAATGCTTTCATTCTCTTTATTTTAGAACTTCATCAGAAAAAACATCTACCTCCTCATACCATACATTTAAATAATCATCTAAAAATTCAAATACTTAATTTTATTCAAAAACTCTTCAAAATGTTCATCTTCTTATCACACAAATTCAGACTAGTTCCTATAATCTTGTACAAATCTTTATTGCCTTGAATAATGTGCCAATTATTATTAATTATATCACATAAATTCAGACTAGTTCCTATAATCTTGTACAAATCTTTATTGCCTTGAATGGGTCTATATTCCGAATGTGAAAAACCGTATGAACGAATACGAAGACGTCGACCCGTATTGCGCGAAGTATGGAAATCCCGAACGTACAAAACCGCAAATTCCAAAATGTCGATTTGTTTTGGTTGGCCCGTCTGCGGTATAGCTCCGTAAGGTAAGTGTGCCATAGATAGGACTTTAGTGTTAGTATTTGGGTTAAGGTAAGTGTATAGATAGGTAATGTATGTAAGGTTTTCTGTAGTGTTAGAAGTAGGGTTATTTTAAGTGTATGTATGTGTATTGTTTATTTTGTTTGGGTGTATGTCTGTAAGAGAAGTGTGCGGTAGTTACGGACCTTAGGGTTAGGGAGGGGTTCAGGATAGTGCATAGATAGTTGTGTATGTGGGGTTTAGTGTAGGGTTAGAGGTAGGGTTTTGGTGCTTTACCTTAGGTTAGAAGTAGGGTTTGGTTAGTGTATGTGTGTGGTTTATTTATTTTCTTTGGGTAGGTAGTATGTAGCGGGTGTTGGGGTTGGCCGACTATGACAGTTCGATATTTTTTTTTTCGTGGTTTAGTGCATTCAGGATTTTCGTGATTTGCGGTATAGGTGCCGACGTTTAGGTATTCGGGAATAGGGTTTTTCACTTTGGTAATATAGACCCCCTTGAATAATGTGCCAATTATTATTAATTATTTTCATAAGAGCAGTCATATTTTTACTAATTGGCACAGGAAAGCTACAAACAAAATGTATTTCTGACTTTCTATTTTTTAATTATGGTTTAAAGCCATACTGCAGGATGGGAACAATTGTTTACATCTCTGGACTAAAACTTCCCCTATGATTTTAATGATAACATCTTCGAGATTATCTCTGTCTAAAAACATTGATTTTAATTTAATACATCCATCATTAAATATGGAGAAGTACAGAGAAGGTCAGGAGGAGTTGCACTGTGTTTTTGTAGACTTAGAGAAAGCATATGACAGGGTGCCTAAAGAGGAGCTGTGGTGTCAGAGAAGTATGTAAGAGTGGTACAGGATATGTACGAGGGTAGTGTGACAGCAGTGAGGTCTGCGGTGGGAGTGACCGATGCGTTTAAGGTGGAGGTGGGATTACATCAAGGATCAGCTCTGAGTCCTTTCTTATTTGCAATGGTGATGGACAGGTTGACAGACGAGATCAGACAGGAGTCCCCGTGGACTACGATGCTTGCAGATGACATTGTGATCTGTAGTGAAAGTAGGGAACAGGTGGAGGAGACCCTGGAGAGATGGAGATATGCTCTAGAGAGAAGGGGAATGAAGGCCAGCAGGATGAAGACAGACTATATGTGTGTGAATGAGAGGGAGGATAGAGGAATGGTGAGGATGCAAGGAGTAGAGGTGGCGAAGGTGGATGAGTTTAAATACTTGGGATCAGTAGTTCAGAGTAATGGTGAGTGTGGAAGAGAGGTGAAGAAGAGAGTACAGGCAGAATGGAGTGGGTTGAGAAGAGTGTCAGGAGTGATTTGTGACAGACGAGTACCAGTAAGAGTGAAAGGGAAGGTCTACAAGAGGGTAGTGAGACCAGCTATGTTATATGACAGTGGCATTGACAAAAAGGCAGGAATTTGAAGTTATGCACTCACCATAATGTTCCATGTATGTAGTCCATCTCGCCAAACATTACGTGTGGTTCGGAGCCGATCTTCGGCTCTGACTCAGCTGCTTTTAGAAAGCCTGAAAACTGCTGATTGGCTCGTGGCTAGGAGGTATTCCATGGTGCATGAGCACACTCCCCAGATCTTGTTTGCTGCTAGTCTATATAAGGAGAAAAAGTAGAAAAAGAGAGCAAAGGTACAGAAGAAAAAACCCCAATAAAGTGTCCTTTATGGTAAAAAACCACCATAGAAAACTGTTTCCAGATCCTCCAGGAAGGGGACTGGTGGGTGGGTTCATAATAATGTTCGGCGAGATGGACTACATACATGGAATGTTATGGTGAGTACATAACTTCTTTATGTTATGTAGTCCTATCTCGCCTCCATTACTACATGTGGGACAGCGTCCCTAGCATCTTGTATGGGTGGCTCACTGGAAAATACTCCTGAGTACCGTGGAACCAAATGAGGCCCTACCCCTGGAAGTTAGTACTCAAAATGAAATGTTGTACAACGATGGCCAATGAAGTACGATTCTCTTGAGAAATAGGTAGCATAATCAAATGATATAAGACTTGTAAAGGTGCAGCATATATATAAAAACTTGTATGAATTTCCAATGCTTAAATTAAATGCACTTACAAGATATCCACGGTGTGAATGCGGTTACACTGTAGCAAAATGATGGTTTCAAGGTGTCCAATCTTTCAAGTGTGATATACAAAGTATCCACACTAAAGATATAGTAGCTGCTGTAAAAGTGTAGCAAACTGTAATTACAACTTAACCAATCAAACAGTTCAAACAGTTCAAATAGGAGCTTCTGGCTTTAGTGGCAGTTAAAATCCTTTTAATGTAGAAAAAATTATTAAAATCTTCATGTCGAGTTAAAATCTTGGTATAAAATAAAACAGTCCCTCTGTATTCCAAACGATAAGTGCTTTTGATATCTTCTTCAGATCGTAAAGATTGGGACTGGAAGTTCCTTTTTATAGTTCTTGCTTCCTGTACTGTTGAAAGAATCATTCGATCATCACGCTGTCAATCAGCTGTTTGAATGCACCAATCCGCTCCCTTCTCAATGGAGGGTGTTTTATTTCCTATGCTTTTTGCTTTTGAGGGGTGTAACCAATCATGAATTATTAAGCTAGATACACCTCCATATTAACTAATGGTTGGTATTCTAGCTTTTAGTATTGGTTTCAGTGGAATGATGTTATTCAAGCCAGGCTCAATATCAGCATGGAGGTTCACAATCCACTTACTGTCCCTGCATTCAGTAATATTTTCAATGTCACCTTTTCTTACTCCACTATATACATTCTCTATCACCTTATAAGTGAAATAATGACCGACATTTCTTTCAGCATGAGTTGCTAAAGCGTTATGTGGATCTTTATTGGTAATGTCTCTTTGATGTCTCAGAATGCGATTTTTAAACAGCTGATTGGTTTTTCCTACATAGAATGCGGGACATAATTTGCAGGTAGCCATGTATACCACATTGGGGGTTACACAAGTGGCTTTAACATTAAAAGTGTATTTTTTCTTTGTCCTTGGATGTTCAAATTCGTTATTACAATCAATCAATGGGTATGCTGTACAATGGCCACAATTGAACGTCCTTTTATGTCCAATAATTTTAAGTTTACTGAACCCATCCTTTGTGCAAAGTAACCTCTTCAAATTTTTCTTATTCTTGTAGCCAAAGCATGGTGTTTCACCTACAATATCTTTTAGCTTGGCATCCTGGGTAAGGATTGGCCAAAACTGCCTTATTATAGATTTAATCTGTGTGTTATCTGTGCTGTAGGTTAGCATCACTCTGGTGGTTCTATCTTCTGTCTTATATTTCTTTGAAATAACTTCTTGGACATTCACATCCTTTTCATTATAACCTCTGTTTCTTAGGTTTTGTTGTAAAAATAAGATTTCCTTTTCTCTTGTCTCATCTTTGCTACATCTTTTATGTATTCTTTGTATTTCATTTCGCATAATGTTTTTAGTGACATGTTTAGGATGCATACTGATTTTCAATAAGTAATGATTTCTCCATGTATTTTTTCGGTGTAATTCAGTTTCCAACATATTTTCATTAAGAATGACATTCACATCCAAAAATGCAATTTGATTGTGAGAGTGTTCTGCTGTAAAGCTTAAGAAGGAGGTAGTCCTATTTAAATGTTGATGGAATAGTTCAAATTGTGATATGCTTCCTTCCCATAAAATAAAGAGATCATCCACAAATCGACCATAAAATTTGATGCATTCATACCATGGATTATTTGAATTCAATACAAGCTCCAACTCCCAGTCTACAAGCACAAGATTTGAGTAGCTGTTCGTACAGGGGGTGCCCATGGCTACCCCCCATTTTTGCCAATAGATTGATGTACCATACACAAAAAAGTTGTTCTCCAGTATTAAGTCTAATAATGCACAAATTCTACTGGTTTCATTATCAGTTTTATTGTGGCTTAAGATCTTTCTTACAGCTTCTACGTCTGCTTCATTGGGAATGGAGGTAAATAAACTATTCACATCCAGGGTGGTCACAAGTAGGTGATCATATTCCGTGATGTTATTCATGGTTTGATTTATCTTTCTTAAGAAATCATCAGTATCCTGCAGAACTGTGTCAAAAAATTTTAAGATAGTTCTTAGTTCTTTCTCCACAAATAGTGACATTGTTTCTGTCACCCACCCTTGTCCTGCTACTATATGATGTAGTGGAGGGTTATAAAGGTCCTTGTGAATCTTGGGAAGTCCATTTACATTCAGAACAGTGGGTTTTGTGATGTTCAAAAAATTATAATGGTCCAGATCTACTTGGCCTTCTGTCAACATATCTTAAGTAGTGAAGACACTTTTTGTATGGTTCAATTCCGCTGGGTTGGTGTAACTCTGCAATATGTCTTCTCATCTTGTAACATAGTGGTCATTTTCTTCTTATACCAATCGGTATCCATAACCACTATAGTACCTCCTTTGTCTGCTGGTTTAATTACAACATTCTCATTCTGTTGCAAATTGCATAGGGCTTGTCTTTCTTCATATGTAATGTTTCTATAATGTTTAGTATGCGTATCCATTCTTAATTCCTCCACTGCATTATTACACAGCCACATAAACAGCTCAACAGCAGGATGGGCTACAGGTACAAATGTACTTGGTTTCCTTAAAGTTCTAACTTGTTCTGTGTTTGTGCCATAGATGCTTCTTAGTGTCACGTTGCGTCCAAAATGCTTTATATCTATAACAAATTCATTCAGATCAGATCTTAAAGAGGGAAGTTAATCCCTTCTGTAAGATGAAAGTTTCTGCTTGGGTCAATTCATATTGAGAGATATTCACCACTATGGAATTGTTTAATTCAATATTTTCTTTCTTTTTCTGTCTTGACTGTGAGTTTGTGGGTTCTTGTAACTGGTTTGAGTCAGAAAAAACGGAAGTTGTGTGGTAATAGGGAGAAAAGAGCTCCCTTTCTTAGGAATGGCTCCTGTTTCTGAGGATGTTTCAACATTCCTATCTGACATGGTAGCCACAGGGGTCCCTGTAGTATTAGTAGTTGTGTTCAATGTGCCAGATATTTGTTCCTCAGTTCCAGTTTGGTTTCTAGATACAAAAGTGTCATTCCTAATGGATGCAGAATGTCTGATGCTGGGGTTAAAATGATTTGTAGTAGGTCTTGTTTCCTCCATAGGCCATTCATTACAGTTTGCTACAGTTTTACAGCAGCTACTACATCTTCAGTGTGGATATTTTGTATATCAGACTTGAAAGATTGGACACCTTGAAACCATCATTTCACTACAGTGTAACTGCAGTCACAGCGTGGATATCTTGTAAGTGCATTTAATTGAAGCACTGGAAATTCATGCAGGTTTTTATATATATGCTGCACCTTTACAAGTCTTATATCATTTGATTACGCTACCTATTTCTCAAGAGAATCGTACTTCATTGGCCATCGTTGTACAGCACTTCATTTTGAGTACTGTTTTTACTTGTTACTGATAGCTGTACTTTAGCATTAGGAGGTACGCTCATTACATTACCCCTGGAAGTTAGGTCCAATTTGTAATGGGTAATGAAGGTATGAGGGCTACCCCATGTTGCTACTGCACATATATTATCAATAGGAGTCCTGGCTTGGAAGGCAGCAGAAGTAGAAAATGATCTGGTAGAATGCACTCTGACTTTAAGGGGTAACTCTCTTCCTTCAGAAGTATAAATGAAAGAGATGCAGTTAGAGATCCAGTTTGATATAGTGTGACCTTAGAAACTGGCAAACCCATTCTTGTTACAGCAAAGGAAACGAATAGCTGGTCTGATTTTCTAAATCCTTTAGTTCTGTGGATGTAGAAATGCAATTGCCTATGCACATCCAATTGGTGAAATCTATACTCTGCTTTATTGTTGTGATTGGGGAAGAATACTGGCAATTCAATAGTTTGATTCAAATAAAAATGGGAGCAGACCTTGGGGATAAAGGACGGATTCGTCCGGACAGAGACCCTGTCTTTGTGAAAAATTAATATGGAGGTTTAACTGATAGAGCTTGCAGTTCAGAAACTCGTCTGGCTGAAGTTATCATCACCAGAAAAAGAGTCTTCCACGACAGAAATTTCAATTGACAGCTATGGGCTGGTTCAAAAGGTGGCGAAGTAAGTTTAGAAAGGACTAGATTTAGATCCCAGGGAGGGATGGGATCTTGAACGGGAGGTCTTAACTTCATAGAACCTTTGAGAAAAGCCTTGCAAAGTTTGTGGGACACAAGGTTAGAATCATTAATTCCCACATGAAAATTAGATATTGCTGCTAGCTGAACTCTGAGTGTAGCAGCTGCTGATCCCTGGTGAAAAAGTTCTGATAGGACCTCTAAGACAATAGGAATAGGAGCTGTAAATGGATTAACTCTTCTGTTGTCTGCCCATATAGAAAATCTCTTCCATGTCCTGTTATACAATTTTCTAGTTGAGGACTTATGAGAAGAGGTAATGATATGGGTTACAGTTGGAGTCAGATCGTGAAGCCTGACTAATGATGGAACTGGAGCAGCCATGCTGTCAGTTTGAGTGGGTGGAGACTGGGATGAAGAGAACCTGACATGTTTGTTAAGAGGTCTGGAACTGGGTCCATGGTCCATGGATAGTCTAACAGGTGAGGCCTGAGGAAAGGGAACCAAATCTGACGGGGCTAGTAAGGAGTGATGAGGATCATCTTGCTTCCCAACAACACTGCTTTCTGTATAACCTTGGGAATTAGTGGAAAAGGAGGAAATGCATAAAGAAGTCCCGGGGGCCAATCGTGGATGAGTGCATCTCTCTGAGACTCTCCCGAAGGGAGAATGAGGGAGAAAAGGGTGCTGCATTTGGCATTGACAGGGCTGGCAAAGAGATCGCAGCAGGGCTGTCCCCATTTGTGGAAGATCTGATGGGCCACTTTCTGGTTCAACGACCATTCGTGAGGTAACAAAATTGCCCTGCTTAGCTTGTCTGCTATCACGTTGGATGTCCCCGGGATGTGTGTTGCAATGAGAAAGCGTTGGGAAGAAATCATTCTGTTCCAAACTCGCAGGGCCTCTCGACATAAGGGGTAAGACCTGGTTCCTCCTTGCTTGTTTAGATACCATACCACCGACATGTTGTCTGTCTGGATAGCTATCATCCCTAGAGGGAGAAAGTCATGAAGTGCTTGCAACACTAGAAGCACTGCTCTCATCTCTAGGACACTTATATGCAGAAGGGCCTCATGATCTTGCCATGTGCCTTGGACAGTCCTGCCTAGATAATGCCCCCCCACGCTATCTGAGAGACATCCGTGGTCACAGTGGCAACGGGTTTGTGTGGTACAAAGGGAGTCCCTGTGGAAAGGTGACCTGGCTGAATCCACCAACGGAGATCCTTTTTGCAAGAATCTGTGATTAGTATCTGGTGATGCAGGGACAACTGCTGAAAAGACCACTGGGAAGACAGAAGCCATTGGAGTATTCTCATATGTAGTCTTGCTAATGCTACCAATGTTATAGTCAATGCAATTGTTCCAAGATGTTGTAACACCACCTTTGCTTTGACTCTTCGAAGGGGAAGTATCCTGTAAATCTGCTGTGAAAGATTTTGTATTCTGTCTGTTGGTAGTCTGGCTATCACCATGTCTATGTTTGCTCCTATGAAGGTTATAGATTGAGCGGGCAAAGTTAAGGATTTTTCCCAGTTTATAAAGACTCCCAAGTGGGAACAGAGCTTGATTGTGGAGTCTCTGGATTGAGCTAGAAGATGCCTGGTGGTGGCGGTCAGGAGACAATCATCCAAAAAGAGAGGATCTGTCAGTGGGAACATTGGTGAATGTAGACTTGAAAGGTTCAGCAAAATTGCACAGATGCAGCCAGGAGTGTCTCCTTAAGGAGACTCCTGAACCGGCCACCCTACTCGCACCATCAGCTGCGTATGAGATCAGCCTCATGGAGGAGTTAACAATGGATGTTAAGGTAGCCAACTGAGTAGAAACTGCAGATGGGACACCTTCAGTAGAAGTACCTTGAAGAGTATCTCCTAACTCCTTCAGGAGATCTCTCTGAAGTCTCGTGAAGTATGATAGATAATTCAGTGATCGGAGTGTAAAGGCCGCTAAAGAGAATATACACTTCCCATATCTATCCATCGTTTGGGATTCCTTATTGGGTGGATGGATAGAAGAAGAAGTCTTTGCTAGCTCCTTCTTAGTGGCCGCCGCCACCACCATGGCATCTACTGGTAAACCCTTGGATAAAAATTCTTTGTCTTTAGGGGTGAAAAAAAACTTGTTCGATCTCCTGGGGACCGGTTCCACGGCATCAGGAGTCTGCCATGCCGTCTGACTCACAAGATCCAATAACTCATCAAATGGGGGAGACACCCATGAAGCTGAGGGTTGAGACCCGAAAGCCTCCAGGTACACTGACTCTTCATCAGATGGGGTGACAGTGGGCCAGCTGCCTCTCTGCCTGAAGATCTCCAAGATGTCTGCAAAGGAGACATCTTCAGAGGACAACTTAAGGGACCCCTCTGACTCATCAAGGTCAGTGTCAGATGTGAGACACTCATCAGGGGAGTCTACATGCTTCCTCTTACATGATCTCTTCCGAGGGAGCTCCTCAGCGGGGTTCACTGGGAAGGCCTCGAAAGACTGGGGGCCACCCAAGTGGGGGTCCTGAGGCTGTGAGTCTCTGCCATCTGGGGGAAGAGAAGATGCTGAGATTGTAGTCGGTGCTTGAGGGAATATAGTATCGGTATTTCTATGTGGGGCAGACGAGCTATCCAGCATGCTTTACATCAACGCATAGCAATGATAGGATAACTTATTTAGATATTGATTTACGTAAAGACCTAACCAACAAAGTCTTTTATGCCAATATACACAGAAAAGAAACGTATTCTAATACCTTTTTACATTACAGTAGTAGTCATCCTTCTTATCAGAAGAAATCTGTAGTAAAAGGTCAATTAGTACGTGCAGCTCGAATGGTCTCTAGGAATGACGATTTCCATAATGAATGCCAATTTTTAGGATCTATGTTCATGAGTAGAGGTTACCCCAAACAATTTGTGGATAATTTGATTCAAGAAGTAACCACCAAAAGAGAGACAGGTATGTATCAACCTATTCTCAGTGCTACTACACAACAAGTAGAAACTGGTCGCATTATTGACCATTCATCTATAAAATTAGCTTTCGTCACCCTGTTCAGTTCAGATAGTGACATTATTACCCTAATTATGAACAAAAATTGGAACATTATCACCAATGATAGTGACATCAGTAAAAAACTTCCATCCAAACCAAAAATAGTATGGAAAAAAGGGAGAAATCTCAAACAAATTATACAAAGTGATACTAGGACATTATCATGGTGGATAGGTATGTTCCAATGTAACATGTGTAAATATTGTTCACATATGAATACAGGAGAAAGTTTCTCCATTAGGAATGTCACTTTTCATGTAAAATATAAATTTAATTGTTTATCATCAGGAGTTATATACCTTGCTCAGTGTCAACTATGCCCTGCTTTCCATTTTGGGAAGACGGACAGGAAGTTGTGTGAGCGGGTATACGAACATCTGTATGCTATTAAGAAAAATAAAACGGACAATGCATTGGCTAAGCATGTTGCTGAAAATATTAACCACACTTTTCTGTTTAGAGCAGTTGATACAATAATAACAGACAGTCGTGAAGGGCCCAATCAAGTACTATTGGAAGTCCTAGAATTGTATTGGCAGATACGTTGTTTTGTCAGTGCACCCCCTGGATTGAATGAAATATGTTCTCTTTATCCTATTTTGAAGTTAAGGAGTTTGCGTCGTTAAAATATTGGTACTATGTTACTTAATTTACATTTATTGATACTTGGTGTCACACATTGCTTCCAGTACAATGTATTACTAGATATTTATTATACTTGTTATATTTATTATAGTAACAGTTTAATCCATACTGATTGGCATCAGGTATTACATTACACCAGCACAATATATTTAAAGACATTAAACACACCTAATATTAATTATTTGTTGACATTTTACACATTTTCATTTTTATTTATAGTACACTTGCTGTACGAGTAATGTAATTAAGTGTATGGGTCTTCACGACTATTGTATAGATTAAATTAATTTGTTTTGGGCTTGGAATAGGTATGCACATTATTGTTTATTGGTATAAACAAAATAACAAAATTTGGATGTCCGATAATGCCCACATCATCTTTGACTTATTTTTGACTTATTATTAACACTTCTGTTTTATGTATCTGATTGAACAGTCAGGTTATTCTTAGTGCATACTTAGTTATAATAAGAAAGCAATACCAAACATGATACAATTAGGTTACACAAATGTCCAGTATACATGGTATTTGGCATTTGTGTGATTGTATGAAATTTAGCGATATTCAGGTTTTCAGCGGGATCGCAATGTTAGACTGTGACAGTTTTTACATTACATACAATACATTACAGTAGATCAACAGTATATATATATTTCGCATACTTGATGTTTATCAGTAATATGATTACTTGTGGACTACTTATTAATCACTATGTAGGGTTCGATCTACTAAAACTATTAGGTGACTTTAAGTAAAATATATAGAAACCATAATAGCGGAAAGTTTTTATATTATTGTATTGCCTTATTTATTTACAGAAAATGAACTATGGCTGTCCTCAGTGAATATTTTTTATCACCGGATTTTCCATGAATGTAATATATGGTGTATAATTTAAAAAGAAGCACTAATTTTGTTATTTGTTTTGAGTGCTTTTTAAATCATTGTACAATTGTTAGTTGCTTAGCAACGGCGTTTGTATTTTGGCACCAAAAACTGTATTTAAACCTTCCTGTTTTTATAACTCTGTCTGAAGAAGTCCCACAACCTGTGGGATGAAAAGCGCTTAACTTTATGTCTGGTAATTAAATCGTTTTCTTTTTTAACAAACAGTGGTTTCTATGCTGAGTTTGCAATTTGTGGACATTATTGTGCATTGGAGTGCTCGTTTCAGTTCGACCGAACTGTTTACATGACTAAGGATTGTTTATACACCAGGAGCCGTTGTTTCCAGTTCGTTCGTATTCTTTAGTTCAGCAGTATTTATTGTTTGACGCTCCTCATCTTCACGAAGACTGATTCCTCTGGCTCCAAAGGACGCCTCAGTTCCGAAGAAACCGGCGGTGCCGACGGCTCCAGAAGGATCGGCTCCAAGAATGATGTAGGGTCCGAGCTCACTCGGGCTGACGCACCAAGAGGGAGACTTGGCACCAAAGAAGTTCAGTTCCAAGTGTCCCCATCGGGGCCGACTGAGGAGCTTCGGACCCTAGACACTTCAGATGGTGCCGAGAGTGTCAGAGCAGAACTTGGCTCCGAGACAACCACACAAGGTGCTGAAACCGAAGACTTCACTGTAGTCAGTACCGGCAATATCGGCTCTGAAGGCCCAATCTGGATTGGAGGAGGAATCACAGCAAGATAGGTAGAAGGAGTTGGTTCCGAGTGGGTCCGAGCCAATAAAAATTTTGGCAAGGCCAACGACCTGAGGAGTCTGAGCACCACTCTCTCAATGTCTTCTTCAGATAGACTCCTGGAGGATCTGGAGGACAGCGTGGGTGACCTTGTTCTCTGTAGTATTGGCAATTTAAGGTTAGGGGATACCAGTGGAATATCCATTGCCCGGCTCCGAAGAGGGCTGTTAGTAATCGGCACTGAAACACTTGCTACTGATACTGCAGGGTCCATGTCCAAAATCTCAATCGGCCCCGAAGACTGTGGAGCCGAAGAGAAAGATACTAACTCTGCTTTGTGTAACTTCTGTGGTGGTTCAGATGCAGAAGTTGGAACCGGAGAAGGCCGTTTTGACATTTTACCCTTATCCTTCCTAGAAGACTGTGATTTAGGAGAGGAAGAGGAAATGGCTAGATCCTCTTCGAAGGAAGGTTTCAACAGACCTTTTAAGATAAGTTTATTCTTCCATTCCTGGAGCACTCTAGGGCTAAAAAAATGGCAGAAAAGGCAGGTTTCTTGCAGGTGTATGGCCCCTAAGCAATATACACAAACGCTATGCCCATCAGTGATGGACATTTTTTGTGAACACTTAATGCACTTCTTAAAGCCTGATTGTTTGTGTTCTTTAGATTCCTTAGACATATTGACAGCCAAGAAAAGCCAACACACTCACACAGTAAGAGAGGAACTAGATCCGCTAACTTAAACAGATCTAGCCCTACACACTCTAAGAAAAAGGAAAGGGGGAGAGCTAGGCCCTCTAACTTAAATGGACCTAGTGTGAAGAACAAAAAAGGGACAAAACTAGAACCTTTAACTTAAACAGATCTAGCCCTACACACACTAAGAAAAGGAAAGGGGGAGAGCTAGGTCCTCTAACTTAAACGGACCTAGTGTGAAGAACAAAAAAGGGACGAAACTAGAACCTCTAACTTAAACGGTCTAGTCAAAGCAAAAAACACACACACTCGCAGGATACCACACAGCAACAGGCCCAGAAATACAAAATAAGAAAAAACAAGTAAAATCCGGTAAAAGTCACAAATAGGAAGTCACAAAATGACTTATCAGTAATAAGCTACGATAGAAGAATTGTCTATAAGCAATAAATTCCTGAAAAGGATGTAATAGTAATAAAAAAATGTATCACTTAGCCACGGCTAACCAAGAAAGCTTCCGACTGAAGACGCAGCAAACGAGATCTGGAGTGTGCTCATGCACCGTGGGATACCTCCTAGCCACGAGCCAATCAGAAATTTTCAGGCTTTCTAAAAGTGGCCACGTCAGAGCCTAGGATTGGCTCTGAACCACACGTAATAATGGAGGTGAGATAGGACTACATAATATCTATTGTTTCATTTTATTTCAAGTAGAAGACCATCCACATACCCAAAATATATAAGCAACATACTTTATCAAACATATCAGAGTTTTACATACTCGTTATCATGGCCAAAGTGACTTGAGTGAATTTATCATTCAAGCACACTTGAGAACCCCATAGATCAGATCTGTACTTACAAATCAGTCATATCATTGTCCAGTAGCTGCTTCCTAATGTAACTGTCCACAAGGCATTCAGACACTTGCCTAGTGTGCCTTTGTATCTCTCCATGCTTTTCTTGCATTTTGATCTGCAATAATGGAAACTGTGTTACCTGGAAGCATTCATATTTTGATCTGGCCGGTACTTGGTTTCCTCAAGACACTCTGTTGTTGTTTTGGTCAATTAAACATAAGTTCTACCTATTTGTACAGTCTCATCACAAGTGCATACTAGCTCCTCTGCTGCTTGGTAATTTTAGAGTAATCATTGTTGACACAGACATTGTCTGTTCTAATTTTTAAGGCAGTTCCTTTTCTAAATAATTTGTACAGTACCTGTTCTTTTGGTTGATAAAAATAGAATTTTACTCAGTTTCATTTCTCCAAGTCTTTTGGGTTTTTAATGCCATAGTAGGAATGAACCCTATTCCAAAGTCAGAATATGATTAAAGTTCATGAAATTAGTACTATTTCAATCTTTAATGTTATTCAAAAGTGCACTTCACAGCACCATGCCCAGAATTGACTCCTTTGGCAATTCTTGGAAGCATATCTAAATATAACTGTAAATTCTTTTTTTTTTATGAGACCCATTGCTCCTACTACAATTGAAACTGTCTGGTTATCCTTTGTCCACATTGTTCTAATTTCTGCCTGTAAATCCTGATATTTTAGGACTTTATGTCTCGCTATACTTAAGACACTGTAATCACTGGTTGTAGCAATTTCAATGATCGGTGCTACTTTTGTTTTCTTTTCATGGACTACTATATTTGGTTTTCTCGCATCTACTTTTTGAACTGTTGGTAATGGGTGATCCCATGGGATATAAACTTCATCATTCTCTATAATGCTTTGTGGCTCATGTTTCCAATCCTTCACAGCTACTTCAGTATTTTAATGTTTGTACAATCCCCAGTGCAACAGTCTTGCCACATTATTATGCCTTTCAGTATACAGGCCTTCTGCCATAAGTGAATTTCACCATCACTGGACAAGTCATCTTTATCAAGATTGCATTGGACACATAAATTACATGGGGTCACTCTATCTGTATTTCAGATTCTGATAACTAGGATTACCACCTGTCCCTCTTTACACAGAACAGTCCCTACTCGAGTCTTTTTGCCCTGCAATACAAAAAAAAATGCAAATTGAAAATGTCCTCAGATTTTAGGACAAACAATATTCCATAAGTTTCCTTTAATTGTTGTATAAAACAATTGATTTATATATATAAACTAAATTATTACATGAAACAGCACGAATACTGAATACTTCAAATTCTACAAGAATGAGCTTTTATTCTGGCAAACAAGTGAAGTACAGCCCTTTGCAATAAGTATGTGCATGTTTTCTTGTGAAATTTTACATTTTATTTAAAATGTCCCAATTTCACCATCTGAGAAGATGGTAATGCTGCAAATATATCTATCCAGGTGCTGATAATTTTCATCATGAAAGAGTTATACTCCTCCTTTTCAACATTTTCTGGTATAGCCATGAAGCATAAACTGCCTTGCTGAGAGCATTCTTCTAACCCCACCAATTTTAACTTCTGCATCACTTCCTGTTCAAATAGTCTTTCCTTTAAATTTACTTCATTCTTCTTCAGCTGCTGTATCTCATTTCCATGCTAACTAAGCATCCATTCTATCTCCTTAACATTTTCATTGATGGCTCTTATATAATCTTCAAACATTCCACTTACCTTAAAAACTTCCTATTACATTTTATTCATCTTATCCTCCGTACTTGCAGAAGTAATCTCTTCAGAGCCAGAGGTATTATATCTGCCATGTGGTCGGGGGAGCTTACTGGTTATTGTTTCTCCTTTATTCCCTGATTTACACTTTTATTACTCATAGTGTGTCTCTGAACCTTTCTTCTATGCATATATCCAAAATAATTACAGCCAAATTTTCTTTGTTATTGACAGATTTGCACAATTTTCAAGCCTTTCAGACTGGAAACCTATTCCTTACCACATCTTACACTGCCACCATACTAAAAGTCTTATTTTCAGATGATATTTTTGATATATTTGACTGAACCAGAAAATGACACTGAATAGATGTTTTACATACTAGACAAGTTAAGAGTTATGTTATAATATAAGGATAACAAAATGAAAATTAGACTGGGAGCAATTAATTATGCACCTTCTCAGAAAGTGGGAAGGAAGTATGAAAGCTTATGAAAAGATCAGTTTGTAATACATTTAGATGTTTGAGGGTGCTATAACTTATGATCATCTGAAAAGTAGATTAAGGAATGATATAGAAAATTATGCAAACTGAATCACATCATAAGATATAAGCATTCAATGTTTTGTGCTGTCTTTGCTGTTAGAAGTATTTCATGAACTTCCAGATGACTTATCATTACATTTTTAAGTTGGTAAGGAATATGATGCAAGATTATATTTGGGATGCAGGCAAATCAGCACTTCCATGGAATAAATTAATAATGCCTAAACAATGGGATGGGGGAATGAATATATCAGACCCAGAGCTTTACAATGAAGCAGTGCAGTTTAAGATGTAGATCATGCTAAACACATTTTATAATGCAAATGGAAAATTCTATTATAGATGTTGGTTGGCGAAAAATGAAGTATATGGAAAAATGAGCCTGTGTTTATGAAAAGCACATTTCACCTGTATTATGAATCAACAATTTGGTCATGTGACACATCTATTAAACAGAAGAGAACTGCAAGGGTGATCTAGTTATGTGATATCCAAAGGTGAAAGTAAGTAGATACACCAAAAGAGCAGGGTTTTGTCTTTGGCAAGAAATAGGCACTATAAGAGTATATTGAGAACAGTCAATGCAAGATAATAAATGGATTTGTAAACAGTAATAAAAATTTATTTAACATTAAATACTGTCAAAATAAAACCAACTAAGCGCTTTCACCAAGAAACATGAATTTGCTTCTTCAGAGTCACTCAATTATGATGTAACGTCCTTTATGTACTCTAATTACTTAAGCAAGTATTCATGATTTTGCTTGCATCAATGAAATTACCCTGACTAAACTTAGAGTCATACTTCCCCTGAATATGTAATGTACAGAATAACATGCTGTAAACCCCAATAATAAGTACTTTCAAGATAAAAATATTAGTAATAGTACTAATAATGAACATAATAATATAAAACATACTTAAAAAATAAACTTAAAAATGCAAAACATAGTTGATCTGTTAGTTGCAGTCAGATAAGTGTTTTTACAGTACACTTAAAATTAAACCTCTGCTGCCCTTTGCTTCAAAAAGGGAGCTATTGAACAATAATCATTTAAACCTGGCTTGCAACAAGCATTTAGTCTGAGTTGCCATTTAGTTTCTCTGGTTTCTAATTCTAATTCATCATCCCCACCCCTAGAGTCACTCTGTACTCTATCAATGACAAAGAATAAAAATCTCTTATAGTTGGGACATTCTACAGTGTGAACATATAAAGTATTGTTCATTTTTTAAATTTTAATGCCTCTAAGGTGCTCAGTAATGCGATCCCGTAGCCTTCTTTTGGTCTTGCCTACGTAGAAACCAGGGCATGATAAACATGTAGCTAAATAAACCACCATAGTGGTATTGCAGTTGCACCGGCCCAGGCATCCTATAGTACATTCAAAACTTCCTATAAAGACATTTGTAACATCATTTATATTTTAAAGATCTTGCAAGCACCACATTTCTACATCAATGACTTGTGCTTGCCTTGTTTTCTGTTGATACTTTCAAGAATATTCTTTATATTACACCCTTTACTGTATACAACCTTAGGTTTATGCCCCAACTTTTCCTTCATTTCATTGTCAAAATGAGTTTCCCATATATTATTAACACTTGATACCAAGTTTGATGTTTCTGTATTGTATTGTAATACCAGAACATTGGTGTCTAGCTTGGCCATGTTGGTTCTATTAGTATTTAGACCTGCTTTCAAAATAGGCTTAAATGTAGTATTTCTTTTAAGCATAAGTTCTCTCTTCACTTTCAGCAGAAGACTTAAAGGGTAACCTCTATTTTGGAACATTCCAATTAATGTATATATCTCTTTTTGAAATGTTTCATCGCTACTAATGAGCCTAGATAATCTAACCATTTGGCCTTTTATTATACCCCTCCTCTAATGGAAGGGGTGGCAACTGTTATGGTGCAGTAACATATTAAAATAGGTTTCCTTTCTATGGATACTACTGGCCAAGGTGTCCCCAGCAATGTCCTTAGTCAACTCAATATCTAAAAATTCTATCTTATCACAGTGTCATTTATATGTGAAATCAAGGAAAGTGGTTGTGCCGTTGATGTGTTTTACAAAGTCGTTCATCACATGTTCCTCTCCTCATCATAAAATTAGCATGTCATCCAGAAACCTCACATACAACAATACATTGGCCATAAAGGCAGAGGAAAAAACATACTTTCTCTCTCATTCTAGGAGAACCAGATTTGCAAAGCTAGGGGCACATTTGGCCCCCATAGCCACAACTGCTTCCTGATGATAGAATTCACCTTCAAAAATCATAAAGTTGTTAGTCAAAACCACTTCCATGAGTCCAACTAATAAATTGACCTTGGATTGATCTATTGATTTGGCTACCCATCAAACTTTCCCTGAAGAAATCTAACCCTTCATTGTGGGGGATTACTGAGAACAAGTTGACCACGTCTACAGTTAGGAAACAAAAATCCAAGGTCTCTGTATTTGTCTTAATAATTTCAAACAGTGCCATGAGTCTTTGAGTATATGTTGTGCCTCACTTACCCCTAAACTTGCCCATTTATCTATATACGCTGCTATTGGTTCAGTTTTAGAACCTTGGGCTGCTACTATTGGCCTAAAGGAGGGGGGGGGGGTTGTACACATTTTTAGGAATCTTTGGTATTGCAAAGATTACTGGTGTTCTTGGTTTCTTAGCTATTAAATATTTTATTTCCACAATTTCTACTTCATTTTGAAATAGAGCATCAAATAAAAGAAAACATCAATCCTGGCATAAGCTCTATTAACAGCATTTCGTGTAATGAAACCAGACATAATGACTACCCCCCACCCTTGTCTGGTTTCATTACACGATACATCTTGTTTCCTGCCAATTCATTCAAAATAATGGCTTCATCTCTCATGAGACTCTGATTAAGCCAATTCATGTTTCTTGGCAATAGAGCTTAGTTGGTTTTACTTTGACAGTGTTTAATGTTAAATAAACTAATGTTTTACACAAAAACTGCCTTGGTGGCTCGCTTTTTTAAATTTTTATTACTGTTTACAAGTTTTTGAGCCATTTGGCTTGTTTTTTGTTATATAATAAATGGATTTCTTAGGAACAAGTAGATCAGATGTTTAGATCCTGTGATATCTAAAGTTATAATACTAAGGGATACTAAATATAGTTCAAATTTTGGACTATTCAAACTTGTCAATAATATGCCTCCTAAGAAAGTACAGTTTTTGCTGTTAAGTAGGGAAGAGATGCTATTATCAAAGATTAAACTGGTGGAAAATAAGATAGATAAATTAAGACAATAGTGGGGCGGATTTATGGGTGTTGATAAATGCAGAAGATCAGGAAACCTTTTTTTCCTCAAATATCATTCTAATGAAAATGTTTGATTTTAACAATCATGACAACAGTACAGGCAACACAAATCTTTATACATTAATATAAACATATGCCTAATGCAAAGTTGACATATTTATGTCAAGAAAAAGGAGAATAAAGGTATAAGGCAACTATTTACAACTACATATATCTCAAGGAATTAAACAGTGAAGAAAATTTTAATTAATTTTATTTTGCAATCCACTTTAAAGAGTATTGAATATGTAATATACCAGAGAGTACAGTAAAAAGCAAGCTGACTAGACGTAATTAAGATAAAGGTGATATACACATGGGACAATGTAAAAAGTAAAGTTAGAATGGAAAAAATAATGGAAAAGATCAGAACATTCCTCGCATACCTTTTTTGTTTAAAAGATTTAGGCAAAAATGTATATGCCTTAGTATAATCAATCACAAATTTGCAGAAAGACCAGACCAATTTTTAGTAACATAAAATTTCAAAAGTGTTAATGCAATAATTATAATTTTTAGATTTTTTACAACTTATGTTTTTGGGAGGAATATGTAAAACTGTAAATTGCCAAGTTAAAGATTGGTTAAAAATATCTTTTTAAAATAATTTAGATAAAATCACTTTAGCCAACAGATCTAGGAGACACACTCTGTCTGTCTCTCTCTCTCTCTTTTTGACACCCTCCCTATGGGAGGAATAAAGATACCTTGTTGAAGTTTCCAGTCATTTATTCAGTTAATTGGACAGATAAAACAGGAATGCTCATTCATCCAACTGCTTAGCTGAATAAACTACTGGAAAATTCAACAAGGTGTCTTTATTCCTCCAAAAGGGAGGGTATCATAGAGACAGAGACAGAGAGAGAGAGAGAGAGAGAGAGAGAGAGAGAGTCCACTAGATCTGCTAGCTAAATTGATTTTATCTGGACTAATCCTTTATATTCTGTTTCTTGCTAGTCCTGTCACCCTCTGGGTTACATGTGGGATACCAGACTTCAATTGAGCCCTATGGATTACTTCTGTTATGTACAATAATTTGTGACACAGAACAGGTCATAATATTTTGACATATATGCAGTGCCAGAATACATGAAGTATATCAGCATCATCCAATTCACATGCTTCAGAAATTGTTGCTCATATAGAAAAAACTGGAACTTTTTTCACTGGAGTTGTGTAAGCATTGAAAGCAATCATAAGTTGAGCAAAGTGCAACTTTTTAAAAGGTATGAATTTATTGTTAGTTAGAAATATGTGTTTTTAATAGACAGAGCTGTTAAGGACAGAATAAGATTAGTCCAATAGGTAGGAAAATAAATATTCTCTGCATTCAAATTCTTAATTAATTTATAAGGTTTGAGTTAGGTTTATCTGAATTTAAAGATGTCCAGTTATGTCTCACAAGGTATAATTTGTTTAACTCCTTGAGAAATGTATAATATTTAATATTTATAATATAACAGATTTGATTTAATATGGGACAATATCCCCATGGAAGATTTAATCATTGTAACATAACTAGGGTTAGTAGGATTTAAACTCCAAAATGCATTTGTTTTTGATAAGAGGGTATTATGATAAATCAATAATTTTATTATTTAGTTTGAAATTTGGGTTGAAATTGGTTGGTTGCAAACGATGAAATGCATTATGGAAATTTAGTATATTAATACATTTTTTATAGAGAAATTATGTTTAGAGTAATAAAGTTTAATCCAAGCATTTTCTGAGTTTGTGATGATAGCATAGCAGCAGGATTGCATTTGCACTTGAAAGTTTTAAGATTATGTATTAGAATAATTAGTCAAACTGGTAAGCAATCAGTCTCTAAGTTAAGATTTTCAATCATTCTGATAGATCTAATCAGCATTTATGATTAAACAGTATTCCAGAAGGTTAGGTTGATTTAGGTCCTAAATTTTTTGGAGGAATCAATTTAACATAGGCTATGTGAATAGATTTAGGGGAACATATAAATCAATTAATAGATAAAGTAATATTTAAAAAAATCATGTGTAGTTTCTGGAAAGAAGAAGACATTTAAAATACTAGTTTTGGGAAAACATTAAATTTTGTTATTGAGACATTGGATAAAAAGGAGAAATTTAAGTGGGAGCATCTTTCCATGTAATTTTGTATGCCTGACCAAGCTTTAATTATATTAGACTCATTGTGCAAATGGATATTTAGTCCTAAGTGTTTTAGGGAGGAATGTAACTTCAGATCGGGTATATTACCAGTGTCTAAGCTTTTGTAATCTGGATTTAGAGGGAATATGGAAGATATGGAAACATTTAGTTTAAAGTTTGAGTAAACTGAAACATTTTTAACAGTACTTAACATTTTAGGTATAACCCTAACTTCTAGCAAATAATAAGAAGTAAAATTTAATACAGTAGTTTAATAAGTATTTCCATAGGTATATTTAGACAATATGTTATACAAGTAACCTGGCAGAACAAAGTAATCATAAACATTAAGAACAGACAATAAAGACACATTAACCCTAATCTAGCAAACTCACCTTAGGATCACAGCTCAGTATTTAGTAAATAAAATTGCAAGTAGGTTTAATAAACAAAATCACAAAATACCAGAGATATAGGTACATAGTGTGTTTTTGTCAATTATACCTTATAATCTTACACTGTAAACTTGCTAGTTATCATAATATTTAAGGTGTGTACTTACCATAATTATGCATCTGTGCTGTCTCCTTTCATTCTTCCTCAACAAATGGGTTCCGATAAACTCCTTGGATCTGACTTGGCCACTTTTTTGCAGTCTAGGATCCTACTCTTGAGCTCCTCCCTTTACCCATAACACCTCTGATCACTATTTTACCCCAGATCAAGTTTGCAGCCTCTACGCTATGTATGACAAAGGGTATAGAACCATAATACTGATAAAAACAGATGTAATAAAAGAGAACAGGGGCTTAAACAGGAACAATGGTTCCTGACAGACTCCATCAGGTCACTCCCAAAGACAAGGAAGGGAAAATGTGGAAGGAAAGTTGAAGAAGAATGAAAATGGACAACACAGATGCATAGTTATAGTAAGTAAATATCTGATGTTGTCATTTTCATACATTTCTCAATGGATGGGACAGAGTCTCCAGCTACAGTAACCTTGGGTGGCCCTCAATGAAGGATGTTCCAGAGTACCACAGAGCCAAATACAGCTCTATTCCTGGTGATGATGTCCAATTTATAAAGAGCCAAAAAGGTATCAGCTTTGAACCAAGTGGCAGCTGCACAAATACCATCAATAGAAGCTTTGGATCAAAAATCAGATGATGTAGCTATTGACCTAGTTGAATGAAATTTTGTCTCTCTTGGCAAACTCAAATCTTTCAAGGAGTACACATGAGAAATACAATCAGTAATCCATTTGGATATTGTAGTTTTTGAAACAGGCCTACCCAACTTGTTTTTGAAACTGGAACTGCATAATTGTTCAGTCTTCCTAATATCCTTTGTTCTATGAAGGAGCATGTATTCTCATTCATTCTCAAAGTTAGGGAAGAAAACTGGCAAATTAAAACAAAACAAAGACGGCCAACAGGTCCAATACTTGAACTTTTAAAAGCAAAAAGCCACAACCAAAATAAAAACAAAAGACTGTTTATTTACACTATTTACATGGAAAAAAGACTAAAACAACTAAGCGCTTTTGGCTGAAATACAAATAGGCTTCTTCAGAGTTGTCTTAGACTAGTCACAAAATTCATTTAACTATATCCATTTTACACAAACTACCAATCAAATTGTGAGACCAGTTTTGAATTATTAATATTTAAAAGAGAAAGGCACATTTTCTTCAGAATGCGTATCCATAAATGTGCATGTGTCCAAACAATTTTTTCTTTCCATAATCCAGAAATTACTAATTACAATAAAATCTGAATACCTAGAAAATCTGGTCATGTTTTAATTTTTAAAAAGGTTTAACAGAAATATAATCATTTAAACCAGGTAGAACCATGGCATTCAAACGGAGCTGCCATTTAGATTCTTTTGCCTCTAAAAGTTTTTTCACATCTCCATCCCTTTCATTATACATGACTTTGTCAATTATAAAAAAGATGAATTTCTTGAAACTGGGACACTTAGTTGTGTGTAAATACAATGCATTATGAACATCTTTGTTCTTAATGGCCCTTAAATGTTCACCTATTCTGTCTCTTAATCTACGGGAAGTTTTCCCCACATAAAACCTGGAACAAGTAAGACAGGTAGCCAAATATACCACCATAGATGAGTTACAATTACATTTACCTGGACATTGTAAGGTAAAATCAGTATTTGTAACTGTGACATAAGGGCCATTGTTGATATACTTACATAATCTGCATGTCCCACATTTGGACATAATAGACTTATAGATTCCATTCTGTCCTTGTTGTTTCATTTCTAAAATATTTTTAATATTCCTACCCTTACTAAACACTATCAGTGGTTTTGGTCCAAGTTCCTGTAGTATCTCATTTTCAAAACATAATTCTCAACATTTATTAATAATATCTACCATTTTTGGGGCGTGTTCATTATATCGAATGACCACTGCATTCATCTTGTTCTTATCCTTGGATCTTATTTCTAAACCTTTTTCTAAATTCAAAACTGGTGCAAAAGATGATGTTGTCTTGTGCATAACTTCTTTTTTAATATTAACCAAAAATTTCAGAGGGTAACCTCTTTCAATAAGTAATCCTATCAAATTAAACATTTCTCTCTTAAAAGTTTCTTCCGCACTGGTCAGTCTCGAAATCCTGACCATCTGTCCCTTGATAACACTTCTTCTTTGGTGTTGGGGATGATTACTACTATAGTATAGTAGGGTATTAGAAAAAGTAGGTTTTCTAAACACGGAGTTTTCCAATACTCCTTCTACTTTAGTTAAATGTATGTCCAAATAATCAATTTTATTTGGTTTCCAGTTACTTGTAAACCCTAAAAAATTAGTTGTTCCATTTAAGTAATTGACAAAGTCATCTGCTTCCTTCTCAGTCCTTTTCCACAGAATCAGGATATCAACCAAAAATCTGTTTTAAGACAGAATTTTGTCACTGCACTCTGAGTTCAATATGTATTTCCTTTCCCATTCTAGTAGAACTAAATTAGCATATATGAGAGCAAATTTGGCTCCCATAGCTACTCCCACTACTTGATGAAATAATTCTCCCTCAAAAAATAAAAAAATATTAATGAGAATTATTTCCATAAATTCTGCTAGTACTTGAATCATACACAGTTGAATCCATTTTGTCTATGAAAATCAAACTCTGTCTAAACATTTCAGTTCCAATATCATGGGGGATAACCATGAATAAATTAACTACATCAATGGTCAGGAAAGAATAATGATCAACATTCCTGCATCTGCCCAACCTCTCTAGGCAATGCCATGAATCTCTGATTATATGTTCAGCTTCCTTTATCATAAGACCAGCCTTGTTGTCCACCCATGCAGTCAAAGGTTCTGTCTTACAACCCCTGACTACAACTGTAGGTCTAAACGGTGGATTTATGATACTTTTGTTAGTTTTTGGAATCCCAAAAATATGTGGTATTTTTGGATTTTTGACTAAGTAATTAAAAACTTTTTTCATTTATAATGCCTTTTAAACAAAGCTTCAGTAAGGATAATATCAATCCAAGCATAGGCCCTATTGACCTCATGCCTGGATACTCTCTCATATGTTGAAAATTCATTCAGACTTTCCTCCATTTTAGCTATATAATCAATTTGTCTCATTATAACCACCCCTCCCCCTTTGTCCGGGGTAATTATTCGCATATTCATATTATTAGCCAATGCTTTCAACGTTTGAACTTCTTCATTTTGTCAAATTACTTAAACTTCTTTTGTTCTCTTTAAGAACTTTCCTAATTTCTCTCTCACAAATTCTTTCAAACATTAATATTTCAGGGTTTTGAAGGGGTATAAAAATAATTTTCCATCTAAGTTGTTCTTCCAGATGCAACTCCTGACTGTCCTGAAAAAACATCTTAAGATTCAATTGCCTAGTATACAACTTTAAATTCACCAAAATAACAGCTAAATCTGTACCAACACAAGGAACAAAAGACAATTATTTTCTTAAAATATCAAAATGTATGTTAGTTGTTTCAATTTCACTATAATTATATATCGTAAATCCATTTTTGGTGATAACTTGACACTCTAAATATTCATTTGCGTCACTTTAGTTAACTGAATCTTCCTCTGCATCATTAATAATAAAACTTGTGTTAAAAACTTCCTCAACTAATTCCAATTCCTGTAATTCCTCCCCCTCCATGATCTCCCTTGATATTGTGTATTTTGCTGATTCCTGTTGAAAAAAATGTTTTACTGATTCCTGCTGTTCCTGTTTGTTTGATTTCTTAGTCATTCTGATCTCCTGAGTTGCACATCCTCTTCTAAAAAGTGACCCTTTCATCAGATATATTATACTCTTGATTAATTTGTCGACCCGTTTGATGTAAATTACTGTTCCTACTTTCCCTTGTCCCCTTTCTGTTTGGACTGCTGTCATTTAAATCACGTACCCTGTTATTTGCTTTTCTTCCACCTCATTTGGATAAGCTGTTTTGTTTTAATATTCCTCAGTATCTCTAAATAATTTTCGCTGTTTAAAGGTTACATTTTTCTTCACATAATTTTCCACATTGATTAACACTTTGTTATACACTGATTGATTTGGTACAAACAGTAAATCATTAATAATACTCTGATTTAAGTTAGAGATTTTGTTTTCTAAAACTTTTAACTTACAGTCATTGTTTTTGATAATAATGTCCAGCATTTCCGGTCCTGCTAAAAGTTGTGTTAAAAACCTCCTCAACTACTTCCAATTCCTGTAATTCCTCCCCTTCCATGATCTCCATTGATATTGTGTATTTTGCTGATTCCTGTTGAAAAAAATGTTTTGCTGATACCTGCCGTTCCTGTTTGATTTTTTCAGTCATTCTGTTCTCCTGAGTTGTACACCCTCTTCTAAAAAAGTGTCCCTTTCATCAGCTATATTATATTCCTGATTAATTTGTCCTCCCATTTTATGTAAATTACTGTTCCTGCTTTCCCTTGTCCATTTTCTGTTTGGACTGGTATCATTTAAATCATGCACCCTGTTTTTTTGATTACACCAACTTTGAATTTTGAAAAAGGTTTAGAAATAAGATTCAAGGATAAGAACAAGATGAATGCAATGGTCATTCGATATAATGAACATGCCCCATTATATTTCTGTTAAACCTTTTTTAAAATGAAAACATGACCAGATTTTCTAGGTATTCAGATTTTATTGTAATTAGTAATTTCTGGATTATGGAAAGAAAAAAGTGTTTGGACTCGTCCACATTTAAGGATACTTATTCTGAAGAAAATGTGTCTTTCTCTTTTAAATGTTAATAATTGAACATTAGTCTCACAACTTGATTGCTAGTTTGTGAAAATGGATGCATTTAAATGAATTTTATGACTAGTCTAAGACATCTCTGAGGAAGCCTATTTGTAATTCAGGCAAAAGCGCTTAGTTGTTTTAGTCTTTTTTTCCATGTAAATAGTGTAAATAAACAGTCTTTTGCTTTTATTTTGGTTGCAGCTTTTTGCTTTTAAAAACTGGTAAATTGATGACTTGATTGATGTTTGCTTCTGAAGCGACTTTGGGTAAGAAAGATCGATTTGTGCATAAGGCAACTCTGTGCTTGTAAAAGATCAAATAAAGGGGCTCTGAAGAGAGTGCTTGGAGTTCAGAGACTCACCTTGCTGAAGTTATGGCTATGAGGAAAAACTGTTTTCCAAGAAAGAAACTTGAGGTTCACTTTTGCGGCAGGCTCAAAGGGTGATTGTGTCAGACTCTGTAAAACTATTGTAAGATTCCAAGGAGGTACTGGGTAGTAGGTGGCCTAAGTAAAAAGGTACTCTTAAGAAATGCCTTACACAACTTAGACGATGCCCAAGGGAAAGCATTATCCCCAAAGTGAAAATTCAAAATGGCAGCCAGTTGAACTTTAATAGTAGAGAAACTGGCCCCACTTTGAAAAAGAAATGTTAGAAATTCTAAAATAGCAGGAACTAGAGCAGAGAAAGGACCCAATCTCCCAAGCCCATAAAGAAAATCTCTTCCATTTACTTTTATAAATCTTTCTTGCAGAGGGTCTCTGAGATGAAAACAGTATTCTTTGAACAGGAGAGGAAATCCTGGAATGTCTAGCCATCATTGGAATTGGCAAAACCATGCAGTCAATCTGAGGCCTGGTATGTCCTAATGATTCAGCCCTGATGGGTGTGAGAGATCTGGACTGGGGGCCAGTGTCTATGAACAACATACTAGATGAGACCATAAGAATGGAAACCAAATCTGCCAAAACCAAAAAGGGGAAATGAGGATTACTTTGCTCTTCAACCTGAAGGTTTTCTGAAGAAATGTGGGAATTAGGGGTGGGGGATGATAAGCATAAAGAAGACCAGAGGGCCAAATGTGAACTAAAGCATCTCTCAGTGACTGCCCTTGGGAGGGGGGATTAGTGAAAAAAAAGCTGCTGCATTTGTAGGTGAGGGGAGAGGTGAAGAGACTGCAGCAAGGTGGACCTTACTGGTGGAAGATTATGTTTGCCACTGACTGACAAAAAGACCACTCAAGAAGCATCAGAATAGTTCTGCTGAGCCTGTCTACTAGTACATTTGATTTCTCCAGAATGTGCATCTTTGTAAGAAAGTGGTTGCACGAGATCATCCATTGCAAAACTCTCATTGCTTCTCGGCAAACAGGGTAAGATCTGGTCCCCACTTGTTTGTTGATGTACCAAACCGCTGACATTTTGTCCATTTGAATAGCAACTGTCCTCAGAGGAAGTGAGTTTTGGAAGACCTGCAATGCTAATAGAACCACTCTCATCTCCAGGACATTGACATGCAATTCAGTTTCTACTGAGGTCCACGTGAACAGTCCTTTCCAAGTAATACCCTCCCACCAAATGGGGAGGGATCCGTGGTCAACGTGGCGAAGGGTGAAGGAAGGATGAAGGGGCAAACGTGGCAAATCTCAATGGATTGGATCCACCATAGTAATGAGTTCTTGCATACCCTGGACAGTTTTATTGGAAATTGTAAGGGTTAATATAGACCATTGCACTTGCAGAGTCCACTGAAGGATTCTCATATGAAAACAAGCTGTTGATAATAATGTAATTGTGGCAGCCATCAATCCCAGAGCTCTTAAAATCAGTTTAGCTGGAGGGGAAATGATGAGACATATAATCTTAGTGTAAGAATTCTGCTCTGTGGTAAGAATGCTTGAAGACTCAGTGTGTCTAGGTGAGCCCCTATAAACTCCAAGACTTATACTGGTTGAAGTTTGGATTTTGCAAGATTGACTGGGATACCTAGTAGAGAGTGAGCCAAATGAAGAAGATATTCTCTGGCTGTTATCGATAGATGCCTGGTTGATGCAGTGAGAAGCCAGTTATCTAAATAAGGAAACATCCTGAATCCCTGCAGTCTTAGATGAGCTGCAACCACTGCCATGCATTTGGTGAACACCTTGAGGGCTGTGGTGAAACCACAGGGATGGGCTCTGAAGTGATAATTACTGGCTCCAAGCTGGAAGTGAAGGAATCTTCTGGCTTCTCTGTTCATTTTTATGTGATAGTACACATCCTTCAGATCTATAGAGCACATCACTGTTCTGGAGCAATGGTAAAATGTACTGAATCATGACCATCTGGAATTTGGAGTTCTTTTAAAAATTTGTTTAGATAACCGAGATCCAAGATGGGTCTCAGGTCTCCTGTTTTCTTTGGCACTATAAACATCCTTGAGTAAAAAACATATCCTCTTTGGTCTGGCGGGACCTCTTGGATGGCTCTTTTTCTAGCAGCTTTTGAATTTCCAGAGCTGCTTGGTCCTGATGATTGGGTAGAACATCGGAGAGACTTTCCTTTATTTTTGGTGGATTTTGTAAAAACGGGATAAAATATCCTCTGGATATGATTCTTTGCACCCATGAATCTTATGTGACAGGTACACAGGCTTCCAGTTGCAAAGACAAGCATCTCTCGACTATCTCCAGAGAAGAACAGTTGGGCAACCTTTCAAAAATGCTAGAAGGGTCTGTCCAAGAAAGAATCTTGAAACCCTTGATTTTGTGGATACCCTCTGCCATGTGGGCAGTGTCTTCCCTTATTTTAATTCTTCCCCCTCTGCCTCTGGGGGAAGAATCTCCACATGAATCTTGAAAATACCGTTGAGATTTCCGAAACTACATTTTCTTACCACTGCTCTGATTTCTTGAGAAAGATCTCTGCAGGGTAAAAAAACAGTTTCCTATGCCAGATAGGGTCTTTCCATCTTGCTCACTACGAGAAAGTGTCTCCAACATTGGGCCCAAAAAGGAAGAATCCATCAAAAGGAGCACTAATGAATGACACTTTAAATGTCTACACAAAGTTACAAAAGTACATCCAGGCATGCCTCCTGATGATATGCCTGTACCCATGGCCCATGAAGAACCTTTAGCTACATGACAGATTAGCCTCATGGATGTATTTGAGATGGACTGTAGGGTCACCAGTCATGAAAAGGAAGTTATATACTCACCGTAATATTCCATCTGTATTAATGATTTTTCATCTCTCCTCACATGTGGGTTTGGATCCAAGCCTTTGGATCTGAATCAGCCATTAGCAAGTTTTTGGCAACCAAAAAGCGCTTGGATACCTCCTCCTTACCCACAATGCATCTCTCCCAAATACCTCAGATCTTATTAGCTGTGATGATATTAGTAGGAAGGAAAGGTTAGTATTTAACACCCAAAAAAACTTTAAGTGAGGCAATTTCTGGAATCTAATGGAACTCAGTCTAACCCTAGAAAGCCTCTTTCTATTCAGCTAGGAATCCAAGGATGGGAGTTGGTGGGTGGGATTGTGAGGAGAAATGAAAAATCAACAATACAGATGTAACGTTATGCTGAGTACATAACTTCTTTATCTGATACTATCAAATTTTCATCTTCTCCTCACATGTGGAGCAGAGTCCCCAGCTACCATTATCCAGGGTGGACTCATAGAATATTCCTCAGAACCATCACACCAAAGGAAGCCCTTCCCTTGGAGACCAAATCTAATTTGTAATGAGTTATAAATGTATGATGGTTTGCCAAGTGGCCACTGCGCAAATATCATCCAAAGAAGCATTGGTCTGGAAGACCGCAGATGTGGCCATTGCTGTAGTAAAATGAGCTCAAATGGAGTTGTCAACCAACCCCTGACTGCCTCCAGAATAGGACAGCCGGGCCACCTTTCAGGAGCGCTGGTGGGGCTTGCCAAAGAACTTAACCCTGTCGCCCTGGTTTTGTGGACCCCCTCTGCTGCCTGGGTGGCATCTTCCATTATTACCCCCTCCTCTGCCCCTGAAGAGGGGTTCACTACGTGTGTTCTGTAAAGCTCCTTGGGACTTTCAGAACCACATTTTTCCTCCCTTTTGCCCTTTGGGGTATGGTCTAGTAGGGGTGGAAAAATGGACTCCTACGGCAGAAAGAGTCTTTCCATCTTGCTCACACCTAGTGAGGGTCTTCTTGACTTTGGGCCCAAAAAGGGATGAGCCATCAAATTGGGTATCAACGAAGGAAGACTTGAAGGCTTCCTCAAAGGAGCATAAGCGCATCCAGGAATGTCTCCAAAGAGCTATTGCTGAACTCGCTGTCCGACATGAACCCATGGCTGCATAAGAAATGAGCCGCATGGACAAGTTAACTATGGAATTAATGGTATTAAGCTGGGCTGTCTCCTTATCAGAGACACCTTCAGCTGTACTACCCTGTAGAGTATCTCCAAGCTATTTTAGGAGATCTCTTTGAAGACGGGTAAAATGTGTCAAATATTTAAGCGATCGCATAGCAAAAGTCGCTGAAATAAAGATGCATTTCCCATACCTGTCCATAGTCCTGGAACCTCTGTTAGGGGGATGGACAGTAGAAGAGATTTCAGACATCTCTTTCTTGGTGGCCGCTGCCACCACCATGGCATCAACTGGCACTCCCCTTGTAAGGAACATTTTGGCTTGGGGTAACGTAATAAATTTGTTGGGCCTCTGAGGGACAGGTTCCACAGTATCAGGAGACTCCCACGCCCTTCAAGCAACCATCTCCATTAGTTCATCGAAGGGTGGAGTCACCCAGGAGGTGGAGGGATGAGACCCAAAGGCCTTCAGGAGCACTGACTCATCATCAGTAGGGCTAATGGACTGCCAGTCACCCCTCTGCTTAAGGAATTCAAGGATATCAGCAAAGGAGATATCCTCCGAGGGGGCACCGTGGGGACCCTTCTGACTCTTCTAAATCAGTGTCTGATGTAATAGACTCCTGTGGGGAGTCCAAATGCCTCCTCTTGCAAAGCTTCTTCCTGGGAACCTCATTAGTGGGAGCTTCCGGTGAGGTCTCAGTAGAACATGGGTCACCCAATGGGGCTACCTGAGGCTCTGGGTCTCAATGCTTTACAGGGACCTGTGATGTAGAGGTAGAAAGTGGCACTTTAGGGGAGGAGGTGGAAGGCCCTGATGATGTAGGAGTCTTGGAAGACATAACCCTCCTCATAGCATCGAAGGCTCCACTGCTCCGATGTGAGGAAGCAGCCGGTTCTGAAGATGGCAACCTCTCCAGCACTGACACAGTGGGCTTCGACCCAGAGGAAGGAGCTGAGCTCATCCGTGCCAAAGCTCCAAGAGGAAGGGTCGGAACTAACCCATCCGTTCGACTCTCCCCCTCCCGGAGCTGACCAGAGAGTGTCAGCTCCCACACTCCTCGAACGGCACCGAAGTAGTCTGAGTTGACGGAGCCGATAGCACTGGAACAGGCCTCGGCTCCAAAGGTTCCACAATCATCAGTTCTCCCTCCCTGGCTCTGCAGGCCTGGCTCGGCTCGGAGGAGGAGTAGACACAGCAGGTAAAATGGTCTTTGGCTCCGAAACCATTTGGGTCAAAGCCAATAATAATTTGGCTAGTGCTGGATTCTCAAGAAGCCTCTGCATAACTCGGTCAACATCCACATCGGAATGGGTTCTCGAAGAATGAGTAGAAGGCATCAAAGAAGCCACCGACTGCAAAATGGGTGACCTGAAGGTTTTGGAGACCGGCTCCAATACTGGGGACTGGCTCTGAACCACCAGCTCGGTGCTTGGCTCCAAAGACTGCGGAATCAGTGACTGCACCTTCACAACAAAGCTTGGAGCTGGCGACTTAAGATCTGATGAAGCTTTTGAAGATTTCGAACCCTTCAATGACTTAGAAGCCTGGTGAGCCTTGTCCAATGATTCCTGGAAATATGGTTTCAGCAAACCCCTACCTACCAGTTTTCTCCTGCACTCCAGTAGTACCCTGCTGTACAGGAGTGGCACATGAAGCAATCCTCCTGGAGATGGACTGACTCCAAACAGTACACACAACTGACATGTAAATCAGTTATAGACATTTTCTACCCAAACTTTCCAGACTTTTGTTTTTCTTTTTGATCAGCCATATCAAATACAAAACATATATGCACCAGTTTGAACAACAAATCTATATAAATCTATATAACTGTATAACTGTCTAAGACAAACCACTGAAGAAAAAGTAGCCCAATCTAATGTTAGACTAGCTAATAACACACACACACACACACTCACACACACACACACACACACACACACACACACACACACACACACACACACACACACACACACACACACACACACAGCAAAACGCTAAAGCAGTAAAGTCTACAACCCTAACATATATATATATATATATATATATATATATATATATATATATATATATATATATCGAACACTAACTATAAATTTTTCTAACTTTCTAAACTCTCTTAAGGTTTCTGTTATAACAGGATAGGGAATAAACAAAAAATGCGGCCAAGAAGGCCTAAGAGCATCCGCTCTATAAAGATGAAAATTTTGTCGAAAACAACAAGGACAAAGCCTGAACAAAAAACAAAGGCTAACTAGCCAAGAACACACTATTTATAACAAAGACTGCAAGTATAACTATCTAAAATTTAAGTAATGCAAGAAATACTGGCCCGAGCTCTCTCTCGACCTCCAATCTGTTGCAGTGGCAAACTAGATCTGAGGTGAGAAGAGAGCATCATGGGATAGGGTCTTGGCCTCGAGCTACTCTAAAACCTTAAGCTTGTGAAAGCGGCTGACTCGGAGCCCATGGATCGGCTCCGAACCCATGTGTAAGAATTAACGGTGAGATTGAATAACTTCACATCAACTGTTTTGTTCTCCAAAACTCTTTTGTTCTATGTAAATAAAAACATAACTGTCTATGAATAACCAACAAATACAGTATATATTCTCTCTTATTACTAAAATTAGGGAAGAAAACAGGCAAATGTATAGTCTGATTAAGATTTCTTTGAGAAACAACTTTGGGCAAAAAGGAGGGTTTGGTACGCAACGAGACTCTGTTCTTATGGAAAATCAAATAAGGAGGTTCAGAAGACAGTGCTTGAAGTTCTGAAATCTGTCTCACTGATGTGTTAGCCACCAAAAAGAGAGTCTTCCAGGAAAGATACTTAATGTCACAAGTTGCTGTAGGTTTGAACGGAGGCTGAGTAATCAGATGCAGAACCACATTTAAATTCCAAGTGGGAGAAGGGTCCTTATAAGGAGGTTTTAACAACATGGTCGTTTTTAAGAAAGCTTTGCAAAGTTTGTGGGAATTCAAGGAAAAGTTATCAAACCCAATATGGAAATTCAAAATGGCTGCTAACTGCACCTTAACAGTAGATGCCGCTGCCTTGTTATTGAAAGGGTGGGCTAGGAATTCCAGAATGAAATGAATAGGGGCTGTGATGTGATCCATATTGTGTTGTTGTGCCCAGAATACAAATATCTTCCATTTACTCCTATATAGTTTCTGAGTAGACGGCTTATGGGAGGACATCAAGATATGACAGACTGGGAAGAGAGCATAGGTTGTCTGGTGATCAATGGAACTGGAGGAACCAAGCTGTTAGCTTGAGATTGGGAAGGTTGGGATGAGTCATTCCTGTAGGATATGAAAACAGGTTTGGAAAGAGATCCAGAATCCAGGCATCCTTCTGTGGAAGAGGCCACAGGAAGGGAAACCAGATTTGTCGTGGCCAATATGGGGCAATGAGGATTACTGTCGTCTTCAACCTTTTGGCTTTCTGAAGAAACTTGGGGATCAACAGAATGGGGGAAAGGCATACAAAAGTCTGGGGGGGGGACGTGTATCAGACCATCCCTTGGGGTTTGCCCCTGTGAGGGAATCAGGGTGAAGTAGTTGCTGCATTTGTTGTTGAGGGAAGAGGCAAAAAGATTGCAGCAAGGCTGGTCCCATGTGAGGAAAGTATTCTTCACTACATTCTGGTTGAGGGACCACTCATGCAGCATGAGAATGGCTCTGCTCAGCTTGTCCTCTGGATCTCCCCAGAATATGCATTACTATTAGAAAGTGGTTGGATGAGATCGTCCATTCCCACACTTTTCAACAGAGAGGGTATAATCTGGTTCCTCTTTTCTTGTTTATGTCCCATACTACTGACATGTTGTCTGACTTGAATTGCTACCATCCCTAGAAAAAGGGGAGATTGAAATGCCTGCAATGCTCAGAGCACTGCCCTCATCTCTCAGACATTTATGTGGAGCTTGGCCTCATCTGCAGACTAAGTACCTTGGACAGGCTTCCCAGGTAATGCCTTCCCCACCCCATCTGGGAAGCATCCATGGTCACAGTAGCCTGTGGTTGAGGTGAAGTAAAGGGTCAGCCTTGTGTCACCTCTTGAGAATGAACCCACCATGACAGATCTTTTTTGCATATATCCGTTGTGAGGATCTGATAGGACACTGGTTGATGCATTATTGACCACTGTGAGGCTAGAAGCCATTGCAAAATTTGCATGTAAAATCTGGCCAGTGGGACTAACACAATTGCAGCAGCTATAGAACCCAAGGCCTGTAGATCATGGTGGGCAGCTACCCTTTTCTTTCTGATCAGTCTTGTGGTCTGCCTCTTGATTGTCAATACTCTGGAAGGAGGAAGTTTGGCAATCATCTGGCTTGTATCTAGTAGGGCTCCTATGAACTCTATTGTTTGAGTGGGTTCCTGATGAAATTTTTGGTGATTTATTGTTATGCGTAGTTCTGAACAAAATTAAAGAACAAAGTCTCTTGCATAGAGTAGTAGATGCCTGGTCGAGGCGGAAATGAGCTAGTTGCCTAAGTATGGAAACACCCAGAATCCTTGTCATCTCAGATGAGCCGCAACCACTGCCATACATTTGATAAACACTCTGGGGGTGGGAGTCAGACCAAAGGGCAGTGTTCTGAACTGGTAATGACTGGCTCCCAACTGGAAGTGTAGGTGTCTTCTGAAGTGCCTTTCCATCTTTATATGGTAGTATGCATACTGAAGATCTATTGAGCAGAATCGTCCTTTTCCAGGAAAGGAAGTTTGGACTGAACCGTGACCATTTGGAAATTGCTGCGTCAGACTGATTTGTTTAACTTGCTGAGATCCAGAATCAGTCTCCAGTCACCTGTTTTTTTTTGCTTTTTTTTGCTACTAAAAAGAACCTTGAGCAAGTTCCAAATCCTCTCTGGCCTGGGGGGACCTTTTGGATGACTTTTTTTCTAGCAATTTTTGAATTTGTGAGAAAGTTTGATCCCTTTGACTGGCTGGAATGTCTGGGATTTTCTTATTGAGGGGTGGTTGTTGAGAGAAGGGAATTTGGTAACCCCTGGATATTGTCCTCTGGGCCCACGTATCAGATGTTATATTTTGCCAGGCTCTCCAGTGCAGAGATAGATGACCCCCGATTGCCTCCAGAGGTGTACAACTGGGCCTCCTTTTAGGGGCACTGAAAAGGTTTCCTGAAGAAAGGTTCCCGGGAACCTAGGTTTTGCGGACCTCCTCTATCATGAGGGCAATGTCTTCCATTGTTGTTGTTTCCCCCTCTGCCTCTAGGGGAAAACTCTTCACATGTGTCTTGGTAGAACCCTTGAGACTTCTTGAACCACATTTTTCTGCTGATTCTTTAACCTTTGGGATAGGGTCTGTGAGGAGCTAAAAAATGTATGCCCAAGGCAGAAGGAGTCTTACCTTTCTTCACACACCTGGACAGCATATCCTTCACTTTAGGACATGTCATCAAATGGAGCATTGACAAATGAAGACTTAAAGGGTTCAACAAAATCGCAAAGGTGCATCCAAGCATACCTCCTCATGCAAATGTCAAAACCCACCACTACACTTGTTCCTTCTGCTGCATAGGCTGTTAGCCTCATGGAAGAGTTGGCAACTGAGTGTAGGGTGGCTAACTGGGAAGTTACTTTTTCTTTAGCTCCCTCAGCTACTGTTCCTTGAAGGGTATCTGAGAGCGCCTTGATCAAATCCCTTTGTAATCTGGTGAAATGAGATAAGTAATTCAGTGACCGCAAGGCAAAGGTCGCTGAGGAAAAGACATGCTTCCCACATCTATCCATAGTCCTAGAGTCTTTATTAGGAGGATGGATAGTGGAACTCTCCTCAGAAAGTTCCTTCTTGGTTGCTACTGCCATGACCATGGCATCTACTGCAACCCCTTTAGTCCAGAAAGTATTATCTGAGGAAGTGGGTATAATCCTATTTGGTCTCCGGGGAAATGGCTTGATGAAGTCTGGGGTCTCCCACACCCACTCTGAGATCAAGTATATGAGTTCATCAGTCAGCAGAATCACTCAGGAGGTAGACAGGTGGGAATCAAAGTTGGCCAGGTACACCGATTCCTCATGGAAAGGTTTGCTGGACTGACATCACCCCTCTGCTTGAAAAGCTTTAGAATCTCCCCAAAGTAAATGTCCTCAAGGGTGACCATGGGGAACCTTCCCGTTCATCGAGGTCAGTATCTTCGATGGCTGACTCCTCCATGGAGTCCAAATGCTTCTGTGAAGGCTACCAGCATAGCTAGATAGAATGTTGTAGATAATTCTATGTCATTTGTAAATATTAATACAATCCACAGGCTTGGTTTACAAATGTAAAGAGAACTATATGTTATGATTAAACTATATGTTATACTGAGCTTCAAAAATGTAACCACAGTGCACTCTGCTGGAAGAAAGCTGATAAGTCAAGCATTGTATGACTGCTTTATCTCAAGCTCAGAGACAGGTTGTCTGGGCCAGGAAATTCTTTCTACTGTCTTGATTTAAGAGATATTACCAAGGCTTTACATGTATAATGTATTTTACTGCTGTGGCTTCCTGGCCAGGTGCAGCTTACTAAGAAATGTAAATTTTGAGTTTCTGTTAGCCTGGGAACTAAAGAAGTGGTAAAAATTATGTAATGTGAAATGAATCAGCAGTACTGGGTATTTATCAATTTAAAACTTTCTCCGAGAGAAATATTTGAGCATTTTGGATTTTGTCTGAAGAACATCCACTCACCAGCACTTGTTTGCTCTGTAAGTAAGATATTTATTTAGAACAGTGATTTCTCTTAGAGATAGATAGAAACAGACAGATTAGTCTAGCTGTTTTCTATATTTATGTCAGACTATTCTACAGTATTATTTAAAGCATTTTCCTGTGATTTCTGAACTCTGTAATGTCATTGTGTTAAAGTAATAAGTATTGTTTTGTGTTTTTATTATTTATTATTAAATATTTGTAAACCTTTCAACTGTGGTTGTTTTGCAAGGTAATTTAAACTCTTAAGAGTACATTGCATGTATTTGGTGATACTGTACAAGCCACTCCCAATATCTTTAGCCCTGTGTCACACTATTTGGATAACAGTAATATTGCACAGAGAAATTGGTTACCCTTTGGGAAGGGCCTTACAGTAGCTGATATCTGTGGTTGGTGGCAGTGATTTCTACCTTATAGTCTGGAGAGAAGGGGACATAGCTGGGGAACCCGTGCCACCCTTCCCCAGGAGTGTCTGTGTGTTTGTATATAACTCATATCTCAAAGTGTGTGTGTGTGTGTGTGTGTGTGTGTCAGCTACTTGGACAGGGACACGAAGCACTGGTTGGACAGAGAGGATTCTGGAGGTTTTGGCTTGATGACTACCCTATAGCTGTGCCAGTGGGGAGTCTTATTGGGGATCTGGATAGAAAGGGAGAAACCAGCCCCACACTGACTGTAATCTATGTGTGCTCTTAAGGGAAATTGTACTTTACTATGTGTATACCTGTTATCCTTCCCAGTGTGCACGCCCCTCAATGGTGCTAGTGGTGAGGATTGAGGCTCCCTAATTACTGGGCCGGAGCACCAGCGTCACATATTAACTGGTGGCAGTAGTGGGATAGTGAATTCCTGTAGCTTGTGCACACTGATCACTGAAGGTGTTTTTGTACTCTAAATCAGCCACGCAGTGAACATTCAGAGTTCAGATCACAATTGTTTTATTTCTTTTGTTAGCTTAGTTAGTCAAGGAGAGCAGGCAAGCATGTCAGCAGAGGAGTATGGCAAGCTGACAAGGATCCAGTTGGCTGAGATGTGCCAGGCTAAGGGACTGATGCACGGAAACCTAATTAAGGCAGACATGATTGCAGCTTTGGTCAAAGCTGCATCAGAAAACAGCAATCATGAGGACAATCAGACAGGCCGTGGAGCTGTACAACACTCAGAGAATAGACAGTTCAACCTTCCTGCAGAGGACTTAAAATCCATCTGCAGCTAAAGAGATTTGAGTTGGAGGCCAGGCATTTGGAAATGGAAGCTGTGGAAAAGGAGAGGCAGAGGCTGCAAGAAAATGAGATGCTGACTCTTTGCCAGAGTCATGCAGGTAATTGAGGAAAGGAGTAATTGGACCCCAGAAGCAGAAAAAGGTCAGTAAATTTCTTCCACAGGTTATAGAGGGGGATAATTTTGATAGTTTCATTCACATGTTTGAGTGGGTATGTAAACAGAATGATGTTGACCAAAGGCTCTGGGTACAGTTCCTGAACCCCTTACTGCATGGTAAAGCTGTAAATGCACTTTCTAAATTATCCGACATTGACTGTATTAACTATAATGCTGTAAAGAATTGTTTGTTAGAATTTTTTAAGCTAATACCTGAAACTTATAGGAAAAAGTTTTGTGAGCATAGACGCAAGGCAGATGAAAGTGTGTGTGAATATGTTGCTGAACTGAGCACTTATTTTCATAGGTGGGTGAGTGGATGTCAGCTCACCACTTTTGAAGGGCTGGCAGACCTTGTGGTGAGGGAACAAGCCCTTAGCACTTTGCCTGAGGACATGAGGATCTGCTTAGCTGATAGACAATGTGCTATTTCACATGAGTTGTGGAAGAAGGGAGACCTATATCTAGCTAGCAGGGCATCCCTGCACAGGAAAGAGCCCCCCCAGTACTGCTCATGGGTTTAAAGGAACTCATAGTGGGCAGCCCAGACTGCCCCAACAGAATCTGACAGTAGCAGGGGAAGACACTAGGTACACATCCAGGACCTATGGTTAAATGTTTTGAAGGCAATCAGTGGGCCATGTGGCATATAGATGTCCACGGAAGCAAGGTGGGGAACAAAAGGTGAGGAAGCCAGTAAGTGGGAAGGACAAAATGGCAATAGTAGGTTGTCTTGAGACAACAAGGGTACCAAACAACCACAATAGGTTATATCCTATCGTAGTGAATGTCAAAGAGGGCATTGCTAAGAGAGACACCTCAGTGGACATAACCATTGTGAAGCCTGCAATTGTTAGAGAGGAGCACTACTTGCCTGGGCAGTCTACTCCAGTCAGAGCTTTAGGAGGGACCACATTCCAAATACCTTTGGCTAGGGTTCATCTTGACTGGGAGAGTGGAAAAGGAAAAGAAACAACTTTGGTGCTACTACCAAAAAGTTCAACGACACAAAAATACCACACCAAGAACTTTATTACATAAAGCTTTCGGGTCTACACCCTTCATCAGTATAAAATAAACGCAATAATGCAACATTTAAATAGGAGAAACCATAAAATCACATGCTTCAGCCCATCCCACATCTTAACTAACAATCAAGCCTTAAAGCAACATCATATTATAAAACATTATACATTATTATCCACAGATAAAACACTATACAGAATTCATAAAACAACAAAAAAACTTTTTCTTCATATATACAAAAACTAAAAACTTTGTAAAACATAATCATTAAAATGTCATATAAATCTAAACATCTAAACAAATCCTTTCACATAATTTATTTTATTAAGGAACACAAATAGTTATTTTATGTAGAAAAAATATATATTCTATATAAAAATATATAAAAAAAATATATAAAAAATATATATAGTATTTTTATATATATGACTTTATACCATGTAATCAGCATACTAAATTCAGCCTGTGGTGGTAGTTAATTTGGTCGAGAGAGCTTCAACTGTGGTGGTCGTAGTGATTGTGGTGGAAAAATTATGGAAGCTGTATCAGGAGAATGTAATAACTCGGTAAAGAAGCTGTTGCGGCTGCAGGAGAATCCATTACTGAAAATGGTTTTCGAGACAACTCCAGTACCAGTAGTAGTAGATCAAAAGGTAAAAGAATTTAAAGAACAACTGTTGACCTTGGAGAAAAAAATGCAAACTTATAAACAGCTCCAATGGCAGAGACTGAGTTTTCAGGCATACCTTGAGTTAGGTATTGTGCCAAGAGAACTAAGAATATTAAAAATGCCCTCTTATGGCAATACCTATAATGAACTGTTAATGCAGTGGCAGCAATTAAGTTAAGTGCAGATTATATGAAACTAATGAGCACATTCTTTAAGCCTATTGAGAGTAAACGTATAGAAGAAATAGAACTGCTGGAGAATGTTATTACTAGTTTGCCATGCTTTAATGATTCGATGGAAATATATCAAAGTTTTTTATCATGCATGCATGCCTTGGATTTGAGACTGCAGCAAAGGAAAAGGAGTAAACTTCAAAGGGACATGAATGATTTTAAACAAAATCGTATCTTCTCGTGGCCGAGAGAAGAGAATATTATATCATCTAATAAAAAAGCATTGCAGCCTGTAAATAGAAAAAAGACAGATCTATTAGACCAGCTCGATGTGTTCGAGCAACAGGAGACAACTGAAGATTCTATTATTCAGTGTAATGTTTTGTCGAAAAGAAATACTCCTGTTTCAGCCTCCTTAGCTGAAAAAGACTCTGCACCTTTAATAGAAAGGGAAGGGGTGTTTCAGGATTCATCTTCCGTTGTTAGCGTGGTCGACGCTAGGAAGGATGATGCTGTACGCCCCAAGGTGAGGGAGTGTATGGCGTCGAATAGTGCGGATACAAGTAAAAGAGTAGTGCAAAGAGAAATTACATCTTTTTCTCCTTTTCTTTTAAAACAACCGGAGAAGGTTGTTTTACAGTTACAACAGAAGGAACTCCGTCCACAACAGCAACAGCAACATATTGCACCCGGAAAAAGGAAGAACAACAGCCCGTTGGTGCACAACAAGTCTATCAGGAGGTAGACAGGCCAAATAAAGGTACTGTGAATCTTTTTAGAGCTGTGTTAACGGAGGCACAGTTATCACTTTTGAATAAAGGATTGAAATTAATCCCTAATGCAAGGGATGATATCGTTCAAGCTATAATAGACTTAAAACTCTTTGTACGACTTGTTAGCCTTAAACTCATTTTTAAGAATAATGAGATGTCGATGCCAGCATGTAGAAGGTTAAGTGTATTTATGCCTGTATTATGTCCCATTCTAACTGCCTTCTCCAATATTGTTGAACATGAGCTACGTTTATACTACAAGGGAAGTACTGCTTATAAAAAATATTATAATATAACACACTCTGAATTTTTAGCTCTAAAACAGCTGCAAACCTGTAACACTATAATAATAAAGCAAGCTGATAAAGGGGGAGCAGTTGTTGTAATGGAGAAGGACGTATATTTAGCAAAATTCAAAGAGTTACTAAGTGACGTTAATACTTTTAGAAGAATTTCTTTTATGGAAGTACAAAAAGTAATAATTGAGGTAAATATGGCTGTATATGAATTGCAACTAGGTAATGATTTGACTATCGAGCTATTTAATTATTTAAGTGTCCCATGTCCGAGAATACCTCAGATTTATGGTATTCCGAAAACACATAAAAGTATTGTTAGTCCACCGCTGAGACCTATTGTCTCAGGTGGTGGATGGGTTACGGAGCCTATCTCTAAGTATTTGCAGAGTGTACTAGGTAAGTATTTACGGATTTGTTCCACTGTGTTGAAGGACACTAATGATTTTTTAAATAGTTTGTATAACTGGCAGTTGAAGTGTGATGTGGATGGTTATGTAATGGTCACTATGGATATCACTTCACTGTTTACCGTTATACCAAATGATTATGGGGATGATGCCGTGCATAATTTTTTGAATGATGAGGTGAAGTTAAGTGGAAGATAGATTGAAACCATTTGTGCCCTTCTGGAGGTGGTTTTGCTACATAATGTTTTTATTTTTGATAGTGAACCATATCTACAGCTTACAGGTGTGGCGATGGGTACTCCCGTTGCCAACACCTATGCTAATATAGTGCTATTTGAATGGGAGAAAAGGATAGTACTGAGTAAGAGTAATCGACTTAATGAGAATGTACTGTTCTATAAAAGATTTGTTGACGATTGCTTTCTTATTTGGAAAGGTTCCTTTATGGAATTAAAATCTTATGTGCAATATCTAAATGAGTCAACTGATTTTCTAAAGTTTAAAATGGAAGCATCATGTTATAGTATAAATTTTCTAGATGTAACTCTATTTAAAAATGGGAATAAATTAGAATCTAAGGTCTTTAGAAAAGAGGTGGATGCCTTGAGATATGTAAATAGGGACAGTATGCATGCCCCCCACATTTTTAAAGGAATAATGAAAGCACAATTCATTAGAATGAGTAAGCTAAATACAGTTGAGGATATATTCAATGAACAGGTTAAGACTATGTCACAAGAATTTGAGAGGAGTGGCTATTCAAAGCAGTTAATAGGTAAAGTAAGTGAGAAAGTAATAAATGAAAGGCATATTAAATACAAGCCAATACTCGAGGGGGGTATAATGGCAGGTAATGAAAGTTTGCACATGACAGATACGATAGTGAGGTACTTGACAACGTATAATCTAAATGCACGTAATGTGTGTCGTATTATTGAGAAAAACTGGCCAATTCTTTTAGCCATGCCTGAGATAAGGTCTATTGTAGGTGATAAGCCGAGGTTTGCTTACAAGAGCTCTGAGGCACTAAAGCAAAAACTATGTTATAAAGATTTTGAGATGGGAGCTAAGAAAATATGTAAGACAACAGGGACAAGGAAATGTTATAATTGCTCCTGTTGCAATGATTTGTATGAGGGTGAAGGCAATTTCAGACATCCAATAAATGGAGAAACATCTGTCTTGAATACAATAACAGCCTGTAATGAGGAAAGGGTGGTTTATTTAGCTACGTGCATGATGTGCGCATCATTTTATGTAGGTAAAACCACTAGAAAATTAAGAGAGAAAATAGTGGAACATAAATCCGACATAAGGAGAAAAGTATTAACAAATGCGTTGAGTAAACATGTTATGGATAAAGGTGAAAGGCATGGCTTTAAGTTTAGGGTGTTAACTACAATTGAAATAAATATAAGGAAAGGTGATTTAAATAATTCCCTAGAGCTGAAGGAACTAGACTGGATTATTAGGCTCCAGGCAGATACACCCCCTGGTTTAAATAATGTGGTTAGTCTAAAACCCATACTAGTGAAGAAGCAGAGGGAAAGAATTTAGTATGCTGATTACATAGTATAAAGTCATATATATAAAAATACTATATATATTTTTTTATATATTTTTTTTTATATATTTTTATAGGGAATATATATTTTTTTCTATATAAAATAACTATTTGTGTTCCTTAATAAAATAAATTATGTGAAAGGATTTGTTTAGATGTTTAGATTTATATGACATTTTAATGATTATGTTTTACAAAGTTTTTAGTTTTTGTATATGTGAAGAAAAAGTTTTTTTGTTGTTTTATGAATTCTATATAGTGTTTTATCTGTGGATAATAATGTATAATGTTTTACAATATGATGTTGCTTTAAGGCTTGATTGTTGGTTAAGATGTGGGATGGGCTGAAGCATGTGATTTTATGGTTTCTCCTATTTAAATGTTGCATTGTTGCATTTATTTTATACTGATGAAGGGTGTAGACCCGAAAGCTTTATGTAATAAAGTTCTTGGTGTGGTATTTTTGTGTAGAGTGGAAAAGGAAGCCAGAAAGTAGGTGTGTTTGAGGATATCCCTGTAGATGTCCTTATAGGGAATGATTTTGATAATGCAGTACCATGTGCTCATGCAGTTACATGTAGTCAGCCTTTGAGACCCAGTCAGACCACATACTTGCAGCCAGGACTGGTGAGGTGGTTACTTCAGGGATGGAGCTACTCTGTAGCAGTGAGACTGGAGGTGAGCCACAGCTGCTTGTGGGTACTGATAGTCCCTTGGACAGAGTGACTGCAAAGGTAGAGGTACGAAGTAGTACCCAGGCTGACAGTGAAGCACCACTGTCAGAGGATGCCAGACTTCCTGTGGAAGGGGGACTGGGAAGAGTTACTAAGAGAGACAGGCTCGGCTCTCAGACACTACATTACAAGGCATGAGGCAGGTAGCTAGTGAGGCACCTGATTCTCAAGGGAAGGGGGAATCTGTATACTGGGACAAACGATTACTGTAGTATAGAGAGTGGATCCCTGAGGGAGGGCTAGAAGGTGAGAGAATACAGCATTTGGTAGTGCCTAGAGCCTACCATCTGGTGCTTCTAGCCATATCCCATGATATTCCCTTAGCAGGTCATATGGGCATAAAATGTACAAAGAGACATATTATGCAGAACTTCTATTGGCCTGAAATTTCTAGAGATGTGACAGGGTACTGCAGGAACTGTGAGTACTGCCAAAAGGTAGGCAAGGCAGGAGACATGGTGAGAGCTCCTCTGATGCCTTTACCTGTGACTGATGAGCCATTTCAGAGGGTAGCTATGGATATTGTGTGGCCTCTGAGTACTCCAACCTCCACAGGGAAAAGTTAATTCTAGTGGTAGTAGATTATGCTATAAGATACACTGAGGCAGTGGCTCTGTCCTGCATTGAGGCAGAAAAGGTGGCAAATGCTTTGTTGGAGATTTTCAGCAGGGTAGGTTTTCCAAAAGATATACTGACTGACAGAGGTGCCAATTTCATGTTAGACCTGCTGACTTGTACTGTGGGGTGAAGCACCTGAAGACCAACCCCTACCTTCCCCAGACTAATGGTCTTGTTGAGAGGTTACACTCTACACTCATGTCCATGCTACTGGCATTTGCAGACCAGTTTAAGTGGGATAGGGACAAATATTTACCCCATCTGTTGTTTGCTTACAGAGAAGGTCCCCAGGAATCCATAGGGTTTTCACCCTTTGAGTTGTTGTATGGGCATAGGGAGAGGGGGCTTCTAGATTTAATTCGAGATGAGTGGGAAGGTGAGTGTGAATCCCACAAGGAGTCTGTTGCACCATATATCCTAAACCTCAGGACAAGGCTCAGGGAACTCATGGGTTGGCCCAGGAGAACCTGGCAAAAGCCCAACAGCAAAAAATGGTCTGGTATGACAGGAATGCTAGAGCTAGAGAGTATGCTGTAGTACAGCAGGTAATGGTTCTTGTTCCTGTCAGACACAGCAGGCTGCAAGCAGCCTAGGAGGGACCCTACAAGGTGGTAAGAAAGGGCAGTGATGTTAACTACATGGTAGAACTGCTAGGCAGGAGGCAGGAGCACAACATGTACTATGTTAACATAATGAAACCTTACCATGATAGGGAGGTCTTGTGTTGAGAATTTGCAATGGATTGCAGGAGGAGTCTGAGGGAGATCTGGTGACTGATCTCCTCAGTGAGGCTCGAAATAACACCTCAGTGGGAGGGGTAGCAATGTCCCAGCAGCTATCTCCTACCCAGGTTTGAGAAATCCAAGCAGTGTTACAGGAATTTGGGGACATGTTCACTGGGAAACTGGGGTGCACCTATCTGGTGCAGCACCAGGTGGCTACAGGACCCCAAAGGCCTATTAGGCAGGCTCCTTACAGGGTGCCTGAGAGAGTCAAACAGAGTTTCTGAGGGAGGAGATACAGGAAATGTTGGAACTAGGGGAAATTCAAGAGTCCAACAGTCCCTGGGCCTCCCCAGTTGTGCTGGTGACAAAGAAGGATGGCAGCACCAGGTTGCATGTGGACTACAGGAAATTAAATAGTCACACAGAGTCAGATCCTTACCCTATGCCTAGGGCAGATGAAGCCCTAGAGAAGCTGGGTGGGGCTAAGTATCTTACCACCATTGATCTTACCAAGGGTTACTGGCAGGTGCCCTTGACTCCCAGTGCTAGAGAGAGGTCAACCTTTGTGACTCCTTTTGGCTTGTATGAGTTCACAAAGATGCCCTTTGGGAAGAAAAATGCCCCAGCAACTTTCCAGAGGTTGGTAGATCATATCCTAGCAGGAGCAAGAGAGTTTGCCCTTGCTTACCCAGATGATATTGCCATCTACAGCCACTCCTGGCAAGAGCACCTTCAGCATGTCAGGGAGGTGCTTGGCAGACTAGAGAGGGCAGGGTTGACCATTAAGCCCAGCAAATGTCAGGTGGGTATGGCAGAGGTCTCCTACCTGGGACATAGAGTGGGGAGTGGTAAGATCAGGCCATCAGGCCAGAACCTGCCAAAGTTGAAGCCATTCAGGCATGACCTGCACCTGTTACCAAAAATCAGGTGAGAGAATTCTTGGGGACAGCAGGGTACTATTGAAAGTTCGTCCCCAGTTATAGTACCACAGCTGCTCTCCTCACAGACCTGATGAGGAAATCAGGCCAGATAAGGTAGTGTGGACCACAGCATGTGAGCAGGCACTCCAAAAGCTTAAAGAAGCTTTGGGAGAACACGTTGTGTTAGCCAGTCCAGATGACAGCAAATAATTTGTTGTACAGGAGGATGCTTCAAACCATATGGTGGGGGCTGTACTTAGCCAGATTTCTTCAGAGGGAGAAGAACACCCAGTGGTCTCTCTCAGTCGTAGGCTCCAACTGAGGGAGGAATGCTATGCAGCTGTAGAAAAGGAATGTCTAGCCATAGTGTGGGCACTGCAGAAACTTCAGCCTTATCTGTATGGAAGAAATTTCACTGTAGTTACCAATCACAATCCCCTAACATGGTTACACCAAGCCAGCCAGCAAAATGCCAAGTTGCTAAGATGGAGCCTAGGGTTGCAACCATATGATATGTTGGTGCAGCACCACAGTGGGATTAGCAATGCCAATGCAGATGGGCTCTCAAGACAGGGAATGGGGTAGGGTATACTCAGATAGACCTAACCCTCTCAGGCAAAGTTTAAGGGAAATTGTTCTTTACTGTGTGTGTACTTGTTATCCTTCCCAATGTGCATGGCCCTCACTGGTGCTAGTGGTGAGGATTGAGGCACCTTTATTACTGGCCAAGGGTGTATGCATCACAGCTTCCTCTTGCATAACCTTTTCCAAGGGACCTCCTCAGTGGGACAGCCTGGGGAGGTATCTGAAGAGTTGGGGTATCCTGATGGGTACCCTGTTGCCTAGGTTCCTGCTGTCCCTGTGGAATAAGGTGGGATGAAGAAAAATGCCAGGTATCTACATGGGATAATAGATCCGAGGGGGCAGGTGCATTTTTCAATGCAGTGGCAGCAATGGCCCTCTCCAAAGCCCCGTAGGTTCAGGACAGAGACCCCTCCAGTCCAGAACACAGCTCGCCCAGGAATGAAGCCAGAAGCAAACTCACCTTTGCCAAGGCCACAAGGGGCAGTGACTGCTTTGAGGATCTGGGAGTCAATTGCTCCTGAGGTTTGTAATGCTTGCTTCGGCTCTGGGAGTTCTCCAGCTATAAAAAAGCCAACAAGCTCTGAGCAAAAATCTGATCTGAGGAAACAGACAACTTTGGGACCGAACTAAAAGGCACCACGCATATCAAATCCATGGGCTCTGAAGCTTGTCCCAAAGATGGAGGAGTGGGAAGAGGGGGAGTGGATGACTTATGTATACCCATAAATTAATGGGTTGAGGTCGAGGGGGACCTAGTGATATTCTGTACCCATAAAATCTTCTGCACCCTCTGTTCCACATCTTTTTCAGTCAGACTCCTGGTTGAACAGAAGGATGAAGTAGAAGGGGATCTTGGCCATGATAGAAGGGGGGGGAAGGTACCTGGTCAGGAACTGGGTCAAGAGATGGAGAGTACCTTACCGTCAGTAAAGGCATGATTGGCTTGAATGGGATAAGTGTCAGATCCGGCCCCAACGGATCTGACCCATCCTTGCTAGATAAGATTGGAGCCAAAGAAGTCATATCCAAGGGAGTACAGTTGGAGCAGAAGGCTCTGATTGAATTGTGGACTCCCCAGACAAGGGAGATTTTTTTTTCTTGGCTTCAGCTCTGAAATATCTGTCAGTGCCAAAGAAGGTCCTTTTTGGCCTTGTCTAAAAATCTGGAGGAAAAGGATGAAGCAGGGCTCAAATGAGCCAATTTAACATGAAAAGAAGAGCTAGACTTTTCTTTGCCTCCAGAAATAGCTTCACCAAAGGAGGAAGGTAACATGCCCCTTAGGATAAGCTTGTTCTTATGATCTATTAAGGCTCTATTATTAAAACAGTGACATATCACACAGTACTCTTGTAATTGTAGAGGCCCCAGACAATACACACACAAAGAGTGGGCATCGATAAAAGGAATTTTATGCCTAGATTTGGTGCACTTCTTGAAACCAGCCTGTTTCTCTGCCATGACAGAAGAAGAAGGCCAGAGAAAACATGCACACAGACACACTTGCTCAGGAATAAACAGGAAAGGAGAGACATTTTATTATTTTTTTTAAGGTAGATAGATGGGATAAGGGGAAAGGGAAAACACCTACTAACAACAGTAGGTAAGAAATACCATTAAGGTAAAGAGGAGGGAAGTAACCTATAAAAAATGGTTATTGCCAGGAAGAAAAAGAAGTGAAAATAATACAAACAAAGAAGCAGTCACCACAAGAAAATGTCCTGAAGCTCAGGGGAGAGACAGACAAGAATTATAATACTGAATGTTTAAGAATTTGAAGAAATACAAGGAATAAATTTGAAAAATACAACTTGACACGAAGAGCTAGCTGGGACGACCATGTCTTTGCAATGTGGCAAATGAGACTGAGGTATTTGGGAGAGATGCACTGTGGGTAAGGGGGAGGTATCCAAGAGTTTTTTGGTTTCCACGAGCTTGCTAATGTCCAAATTGAATCCGAGGGCTCTGATCCAAACCCATATGCGAGACAAAGATGAAAAACTGACAATATCAGATGAATAAGCTTTCATTTCCTCCACCAACATGACACAGGGGTACAGTTAGAGAGTTCCTTTATTAAGTCCCTCTGTAACCTAGTAAAATATGACATGTAATTCAGCGATCTTATATCAAAGGTTGTTGATGCATAGACTCACTTTCCATATCTGTCCAAAGCCCTAGACTCTCTGTTAGGTTGATAAACAGATGAGCTCTGTTCAGCTACCTCTTTTTTCATGGCTGCCGCACCAACCATGGCATTTACAGGAATCCTCTTGGACTAAATTTTTCTGTCTAGTGGTGCAATGAGAATCTTATCCGGGCATTTAAGAATGGGCTCTATGGAATCCATCTACTTCCATGCCTGGGAGGAGACAAGGTCGACAAGCTCATCAACCGCATGGATAACCCAAGATGTGGACAGGCCAGACCCAAAAGCTTCCAGGAACACTGAGTCCTCTTGAGAAGGGTTCTGGGAAGACCACTGACCTTTTTGGTGCAGGACTTCTAAAATGTCTCCAAACGAGATGTCTTCTGACGGAGATCTGGGGGGCCCTTCTCCTTCATCAAAATCAGTGTCCTCAGACAATGATTCCTGAGGAGAATTTAAATGCCTTCTTTTGCACAGTAAGTTCTGAGGAACCTCTTCAGTGGGGTACTCTGGAGAAGTGTCAGAAGAAAGGGGAGTGCCTGTGCAGGGACTATCTATAGGCTCTTACTGGTTGGCTGACCCTCTGGAGTAAGATGATGAGACTTAGCAGGAGTTGGAATGGGAATAGGATCTGAAGAGGTGATATTTGAAGGATCTCCTGGACAGAAGAAAACCCTTTCCACTACCTC